>NW_024062225.1:0-116691 GCF_006381635.1 Hibiscus syriacus | reverse complement strand
CTTACACGGCATAAATAGAACCATCATCAGATTTGGTGAATATGTAGTGGTCCCAAACATGAGGTTCGTCTCCCAATTCTGAACCAGTGGACTTTCTCTTAGAGGATTTATTTAAGTGAACTGCTTCAGACAGACATCATTGACTCCCCTTGCAAAAAAAAAAACATGGTTAGTTTCAACACAATAAACCAGTACATAATAACATCAACAGCAATAAACCAGTACATCATTTACATCACAACAATAACCAATACATCATTTACATCAACATCAATAAACCAGTACATCATTTACATCAACAACAATAAACCAGTATATATATATATATATATATATATCAAACATATACAAAGAAAGGAATGGGCAGTTTACCTCTTTCAGAATGAATGTCATTCTTATATGCTGGATTTTGACCTACAAAACAAATAAATAATAAATTAATTTGAATATTAAAATAAAATTTAAAAATGAAACAGAAAGGAATGGCAAATACCTGAGTAATTCAACTCATACGAAAAACTATCCATGAAACCGTAGGAAAAAAAATAAAGGTTTCGAATAGTTTAAGGTTTAAGTTTAGGTTTAGGGTCTCAGTTTGAGGTTTGAGTTTGGGTTTGGGGACTGGGCTAAGGTTGGTTTGGGTTTTATTTCGATTTAGGTTCGTGTTTAGGAGGGTTAGGGCTTGGTTTAGGGTCTGGTTAGGTTTGGTTAGGGGTTAGGGAAGATGAACAGTAGTGGTTAAGGTTAGGGAAGATGAACAGTAGTGGTTAGGGTTGAAAAAATTGAACAATTTGTGTTTTAGTGTTTGATCGAAAAAACCAAGTTGGTTTTAAGATTTGGGTGTTTGTAAGGATTTAGGGAAGAACACGAATGATTTTGTGGGTGCTTGATCAAAATAAACTTGATATGGTTTGTGTTTAGGTGTTTTTGAAGATCAAATGAGGGTTTTGGGGAAGAACTGGATGAAGAAATTTGGGTGTTTGATCGAAAAAACACGAAAATGATTTGGTTTAGGTGTTTTTGAAGATCAAAAGAGGCTTTTGGGGATAAATGGATAATAAATGAAGAACATGAATGATTTTCTAGAGAGAAGGCATAGGATTTGAGAGAATGAGAGAGTTAGAGAGAGAGAGAAAAATAATGAATGAGAAAATCGGTTAAAATGATAAAAAATCTATTTATACGAGTTCGTTGGGTATCGGGTTTGGGTATGAGCTGCGTGTTTTTAACTTTCTGTGGTATTGTAGCGTGGTATCATAATTTTAAATTTGTTCAATTTAGTCCAAATTTAATGATGCAATATATTAATTTAAGCTTCATATTTCAAAAAATCAATTTAGTCCAAATTTAATATTACAATTATTAATTTAAGCTTCATATTTAAAATTTATTCAATTTGATCCTTATATATTTTTCAATTCTTCCAATTAATATATTATAATAATAAATTAATATATAGGTTTAATATTAATAATTTTCAATATATAGTTATATATGCTATATAATTTATATATAGTAATGAACTATATAATATATAGTTTGTATATACCATAGTCTATATACTATATAGGTTATATATACTAATGAACTATATAATATATAGTTTACATATACTATATAGTTTATATATACTAATGAACTATATAATAGATAGTTTATATATACTAATCAAATATATATAATGTATAGTTTATATATACCATATAGTTTATATATACTAATGAACTATATAATATATAGTTTATATATATTATATAGTTTATATATAATATAATATAAATTATTTTATATAGTATATAAATATCAACCATAGTATATAGTTTATTTGGTTTTATATAGTTCATATCTAAATTAAACTATATAGTATATATAGTTTTATAATAATATATAGTATATAAATATAAATTATATATATATATATAGGTCATATTGAATTATATAGTATATATACAGGTCATATGTAAACTATAGTTAGTATATAAACTATATAGTTATATGTAAAACTATAGTTCATATATAAATATCAACTTTAGTATATATATATTCATATGTAAACTATATAGTATGTTATATATAATAACGAACTATATAATATATAGTTTGTATATACCATAGTCTATATATTATATAGGTTATATATACTAATGAACTATATAATATATAGTTTACATATACTATATAGTTTATATATACTAATGAACTATAAATATATAGTTTATATATACTAATCAAATATATATAATGTATAGTTTATATATACCATATAGTTTATATATATTATATAGTTTATATATATAATGAAATATATAATATAGTTTATATATAATAGTATAAATTATTTTATATAGTATATAAATATCAACTATAGTATATAGTTTATTTGGTTTTATATATAGTTAATATGTAAATTATACTATATAGTATATATAGATTATATATATAATATATAGTATATAAATATAAATTATAGTATGTATATATATATATATAGGTTGTAACACCCCAACCCGTATCCGACCCGGATACGAATCCGAGGTGTCACATTGACCTTTTAAAACATGTACTTGCATAAAATAGTGAGTAATTTAAAACTTTTATAACATAAATGACTAATTTACATAAAAGACATTTTATTATTACAAAAACCAATTAGAGCGTGTATATTTCACTTATTTATTTACATATAACTATTCGAAACATTTATAAAACTGTTCATAGCTTAAACAATATATTCTTTTGAAAACATGCCAACTAGAACTTTATATACTAAAATACATATTATTCACATCTTTTCTGATCTGACCTTTAGTAAGGAGAACTGACCTGTCTTGCTCCACATTGCTCTTTACTCTTCTCGAAACCTACGTGTAAATCACTTACACGTTAAGTCAAAGACTTAGTGAGGCATATAAACATATAAGGTAAACGATAACTAATAATATACCTAAACAATTACTACTATCATTCATACCACTCATACTTTTACATGTAACAAATATATGCATACATATATGTCATTATCATTCATCTCTTATCTCATGTTCCTATGATCTCTTATGTCCATATCATATAACATATACCATAACCAATTGCACATATACATATCATGTCATGTAAACTATATATATACTATCATTGATTCCTTTCATCATATGGTCTTATAAGTGACCATTTGTACAATCAATATCACACATGAAATTCCACAAGGAAACAAACATATTATCATATCACTTTATTATATTATATATTTAATAGCCCATGACACATGAGAACTAAAGATATGCGAGTACATAGAGGTTGTGCACTATGTTGTCACCACAGCATTAATTGCACCGAAGTGCCACATATAATTGCACGGAGTGCCGCGTAGAATTGCATCGTAGTGCCATAATAATGTCCATAAGGACCACATATCATTCCTAAGAATCATATACTATACTAGGGATCAAGTATGTGTCTCACCAGACTTCACACATGTTCCAAAGAATACCTATATGTCCCGAAGGACCACATATCATTCCTTAAGAATCACATACATATGCCAAGGATCAAGTATGTATCTCACCAGACTTCACACATGTTCCAAAGAATACATATATGTCCCGAAGGACCACATAGACCCTCGACTCTTGGCATGCCAACTATACCCCTAGCTCTCATGACACATAACATGGGCATTATCTTTTATATCCTTTTACATATTCATGTAACCATAACATATTCATATAAGCTCATGGTTTCATTCAATATACATGTAATCACGTAGTTCATGTCAATTCTCATATGAGTTCATATTCATATAAACATAGATTCACCCTCATGTATCACATATACTTTTCTTTGATATGGCTCATAACATTTCTCATGTGTTCATATGACATGTAAATCATTGTCATCTTATCATGTTATCACATAAACATATCATCTTACAATACATACAAAACACATCAATACCTATACTCACATATACCTATCATTTCATTATCCTTATTATTATTCTTATCATCACCATTAATCCCTTTTACTTACAATATTCATATCAATAACACATATACTCATGCATACATATAAATCATAACAAATACATACTTCTATGAATTGTTTTTCACTATTGGAAATAGACTTATCACAAGTCTTATTTTCCCTTGAACCTCATACTAGAGAATATGCACTCACCTTAGCCTTGTTTGCTTTGAATCAATCTTAATCCTTAGATTGTTTCGGAACAAGCTTTATTCTATATCTACATCATAATAATACATTGATACATATCAGTATACTAATTGATATCTTCTAAATTGTCACTTCTTAGGCTAAAAGAAAAGCCCATTTCATCTTTTAATGAAGGTATGCATCGATGCACTGAACAGTGTATCGATGCATTCCCTATCGGTGCATCGATGCACTACCTGTGCATCGATGCATAAAATACATTCGATGTTTGTTTATTACTGGGATGCATCGATGCATGCCTTATGCATCGATGCACCAATGCATTCGATGTTTTAGATTAAAAGAGTGCATCGATGCATACCTGTGCATCGATACACCTTCAAACAATTTATGGGTTTAACCTTGATGCATCGGTGCACTATGAAATGCACGATGCACTCTGCCCAGAATCCTCTTTTTGAACCCAAAATTCATTCTTTTTGGATTAAATCCTTCATATTTCAACCCCTTTCATATTTCTAACTTACATATACATACTTAAACTCATTAATATTCGTTATCTCATCTTTAACCTTAATATCCTTCTCTTTAGGAATTTCAAGAATCATACCCTATTTTCCACATATTTCAAATCTAATTCTAACACTTAATACTTCTTAATTAGCTGATGACAAGTCAAATTAGTTTCAAGTTCAACTTATCACTTCATTCTGGATATTCACTCAAGAACTCCAAATCTTTATCCCTAACTCATTTATCTTTTGATCTTAAGATAACTTAAGCTTTCCTTAAGCTTAAGTATCACCTAAGAATCATAACCCAACTTTTAATTCAACAAACAACCAACTAATAGAAACTCGCCTTTGAGTTGGAGCTTCACGCACAAAGAAGAAAGGAGGAGAAGGAATTCTGGAGACATTGTTTTGGTTTCCTACACTCCCACGTGTAAAAATATATATCCCCCACTATCACATTTTAATTCCTTAAATGATCAAATGACCATTTTACCCTTTAGTTCCTTTAATAATTACTAACAATTTTTAGGAAATACTTCCAAATAAATCACTGAACTAATCCATTCTTCTACTTTAGTCACCAAATTCTGAAACTTTACAATTTGGTCACTAACCCATAGTTTGGGATGTTACAAATCTCCCCTCCTTTTAAAAATTCTCCTCGAATTTTCACTGCACATCCTGAGAAGAACATATCTTCTAACGTTCTCATGTTGCTTTCTGAACTTAATCTTTTGTATCATCTTTAATAACTTGGTTTTTATCTTTTCAATTATTCAACTACCTTTTTACTTTATATCTCCTATCATGTCACTTATCAGATAAACAATAACATTAATTTTTATTACTCAAACTCATAAATCAATCAAATTCCTTGTCAATCTTCAATGTCTTTCAAGAATCACCAAACTTTTATTTCATCCTTACTTGACTGACTCCAAAATTCCTTAATACATATAAATCTTTATTCATTTCTCTGACTACATCCACTTGACCAAGAAACATAACCTTAAATCTTCATCATAACTGATTAAACATACACTTTGCATAACTAAACAATTTCTCATATTACCTGACATACCTTTCTTACTTCTGGTTAAACTTATAACCTATATCTCAACATAATCTTTATCACATCTAATTCTTTAAACTTCATCATTTCATTTTCTTCATAAATCAAAATCTTCTTATACACCAATCATATCTTTCTTTCATGTTCACATACTCTATTCCTATCACTTAAACGTATCTCTGATTACCAATCTTTATTATATCTTTATAACTTTACTAATCAACTTCACTTATACAGAACTCATTCTTATCGTATCTTGCTTGTATTTTCTTCCTTCAAAATTTTCTTTAAAACACATAAATATTATCTCCTTGCCTATATGATATCTATATGATCAAAATACACAACCACATCCAGATTCGTATCTCATTTGATTAACTTACTTTATGTTTCCTTCAAATCTGATAATTCTAACATCCATGCCATTACAGCTAATTAATAACAACTTTTCAATCTAGGGCATAAGCCCTGATCAAATTAATCATAAACATCATTTCAGTTAAAATTAACCCAGTGTAATTCACTTATTGAACCCATACTCTCAGTCATATACAGTATTATGTCTTGTCTCTTTTATTACCTTTCATTTCAATGATTAAAATACATAACCATATCTCAATCTACACCATACATAATTAGCTTACCCTGAAATCTTCTTCTAATCCTTTAACTTTAATACACTACTATCTTATAACTCTGTTAGTCAACATCGATTCTTTCAATCTAAAACATAAACCTTCATCGAACCATTCATGTACATTCTTTGCAGTCAGAATTATTTCAACAATAGTTTACTCAACTAATCAAAAACATTCAATCGCATACACCATGTCACTTCCATTATTCAAGCTTAACATTCTAACTTCCTTTATTTATAAACTGATCATTGATGTACCCATACTTAAACTCTTCTTATCAATCCTTAGTTTTACTCAAACATTTGAATCCTCACTTCCTTCACTCTATCACTTTACTAAAATCACAGTATACAACAGTGTCCAGATTCACTGCATATTTGGTTATCATAACCTACCATATCTTGAAATCTTGTAATTTCAATACATTCCGTCCCATAATCTTGTTAGCCCACGCTAAATCTTTCCATCTTAAATACAAAACCAGTATCTACCTCACTTGATACATTTAAAATACTTCTTATCCTTCACATTATTTAATTTCTAGCAAAACACTTAATCCATTTCTTGGTCTTTATCCATTTATCCTTTTATAATCCGCATTGTCTTATACATAACTAAACCATATCATGTTCTTCATACTCCCATGCTCTTTTATATCACATATATTTATCCTTAACTATCACTCCTTATCACATTTCATTACTTTGTTAGTCAACTTTACTTGCACAAAACCTTATTCTTTACCATTCTTATACTTATGATTTCTCCACTTGTTTAAAAAAAATCACCAGATTTCAATACTCATCTAATCCATTTAAAATACTTTTTCTGCTTCGATTTACATAACTTCTAAAAGAGATTTTAACCCAATTCACAAAGGTTGTCTTTAACCCTGACTTATCCTTAATTAACTCTTTATTTAATTTTTCAAGATCAAACCTACTGTTGGAGTCTGTCGAACTCTCATCTGATTTGATTCTCTGACGGAGAATACAACTAATTCATGTCTGGTTTAAAGTTGAACCAAAATCTCTACCTTTCTTTGATGGTGCTAAAATTCTATGAAGCACTAATTCTTTTAATCATCTGAGATTTTTTTTCCAATCCTTTTATTCTTAGCTCTCTCTAGAGCTTTAACACGATCAACCATTTCTTGAAATGAGAACAATTTCAAAACCAGTAAAACTCTTTTAATTTAAGGCACAAGTCTTAAACAATCAATCACATGTATCCTTTTTATCTTTCTTAATCAGAATCAATTCAATAATAAATCTGCTTAACTTATCAAACTTACTTTCATACACATGCATGGGTAATTCCCTTGCTTCAAGCTCATATATTCGAGCTTCATTTATCCGCCATACTCTAACTTGTCAAAGTAGTAACGAAACTACTCAATTTAATTTCTCCTCTTTGGAGAAATAAAAACCTTCTATCATATCATCTAACCGTAGGTCTGTAACAACAGAACCTTCCTCAAATCCATCCTTGAACTCGTGTGCTCTTAACTTTTCAACTAATTCGATACATACATTCTATGAGTTAAAAAAATATAAATTGAAAATTCATCAGAATATTCTTCAACATGGTGAAGACATTCCCTAAGTTTATACAGGCACTTCCTGAGGTTTTTCGCTCTTCTCCCTGCCTGGCCAGGGCAGGTGAATGCTATTACCTTTAGTCTATTACCTTGTGCTTCACTTTGGAAGCTCTCATGATCATACATCTAATATAACATAATATTTTAATTCTATTAGCAAAACAATACACTCCTTACACTATCAGATCAGAAATTATTCACTTTATGTTGGCATGTACTTTTTAAAACACTTTTTACTTCGATTGATGCCTAGAATCGGCTAAACTGTAGCTCTGATACCATTAAATGTAACACCCCAACCCGTATCCGACCCGGATATGAATCCGAGGTGTCACATTGACCTTTTAAAACATGTACTTGCATAAAATAGTGAGTAATTTAAAACTTTTATAACATATAAATGACTAATTTACATAAAAGACATTTCATTATTACAAAACCAATTAGAGCGTGTATATTTCACTTATTATTTACATATAACTATTCGAAACATTATAAAAACTGTTCATAGCTTAAACAATATATTCTTTTGAAAACATGCCAACTAGAACTTTATATACTAAAATACATATTATTCACATCTTTTCTGATCTGACCTTTAGTAAGGAGAACGGACCTGTCTTGCTCCACATTGCTCTTTACTCATCTCGAAACCTACGTGTAAATCACTTACACGCTAAGTCAAAGACTTAGTGAGACATATAAACATATAAGGTAAACGGTAACTAATAATCATACCTAAACAATTACTACTATCATTTCATACCACTCATACTTTTACATGTAACAAATATATGCATACATATATGTCATTATCATTCATATCTTATCTCATGTTCCTATGATCTCTTATGTCTATATCATATAACATATACCATAACCAATTGCACATATACATATCATGTCATGTAAACTATATATATATATATACTATCATTGATTCCTTTCATCATATGGTCTTATAAGTTACCATTTGTACAATCAATATCACACATGAAATTCCACAAGGAAACAAACATATTATAATATCACTTTATTAATATTATCTATTTAATAGCCCATGATACACATGTGAGAACTAAAGATATGCGAGTACATAGAGGTTGTGCACTAATGTTGTCAACACAGGTCATATAATTGCACCGAAGTGCCACATATAATTGCACTGGAATGCCGCGTAGAATTGCACCGTAGTGCCATATAATAATGTCCATAAGGACCACATATCATTCCTTAAGAATCATATACATATACAAGGGATCAAGTATGTGTCTCACCAGACTTCACACATGTTCCAAAGAATACCTATATGTCCCGAAGGACTACATATCATTCCTTAAGAATCATATACATATACCAAGGATCAAGTATGTGTCTCACCAGACTTCACACATGTTCCAAAGAATACATATATGTCCCGAAGGACCACATAGACCCTCGACTCTTGGCATGCCAACTATACCCCTAGCACTCATGACACATAACATGGGCATTATCTTTTATATCCTTTTACATATTCATGTAACCATATATATTCATATAAGCTCATGGTTTCATTCACATATACATGTAATCACGTAGTTCATGTCAATTCTCATATGAGTTCATATTCATATAAACATAGGATTCACCCTCATGTATCACATATACTTTCTCTTTCATATGGCTCATAACATTTCTCATGTGTTCATATGACATGTAAATCATTGTCATCTTATCATGTTATCACATAAACATATCATCTTACAATACATACAAAACACATCAATACTTATACTCACATATACCTATCATTTCATTATCCTTATTATTATTCTTATCATCACCATTAATCCCTTTTACTTACATATTCATATCAATAACACATATTCATGCACACATATAAATCATAACAAATACATACTTCTATGAATTCATGTTTTTCACTATTGGAAATAGACTTATCACAAGTCTTATTTTCCCTTGAACCTCATATACTAGAGAATGTGCACTCACCTTAGCCTTGTTTGCTTTGAATCAATCTTAATCCTTAGATTGTTCCGGAACAAGCTTTATTCTATATCTACATCATAATAATACATTGATACATATCAGTATACTAATTGATATCTTCTAAATTGTCACTTCTTAGGCTAAAAGAAAAGCCCATTTCATCTTTTAATGAAAGTATGCATCGATACACTGCACAGTGTATCGATGCATTCCCTTTCGGTGCATCGATGCACTACCTGTGCATCGATGCATAAAATACATTCGATGTTTGTTTATTACTGGGATGCATCGATGTATGCCTTATGCATCGATGCACCAATTGTATTCGATGTTTTTAGATTAAAAGAGTGCATCGATGCACTACCTGTGCATCGATACACCTTCAAACAATTTCTGGGTTTTAACCCTTGATGCATCGGTGCACTATGAATATGCATCGACGCACTCTGCCCATAATCCTCTTTTTGAACCCGAAAATTCATTCTTTTTATATTAAATCCTTCATATTTCAACCCCTTTCATATTCCTAACTTACATATACATACTTAAACTCATTAATATTCGTTTATCTCATCTTTAACCTTAATATCCTCTCCTCTTTAGGAATTTCAAGAATCATACCCTATTTTCCACATATTTCAAATCTAATTCTAACACTTAATACTTCTTAATTAAGCTGATGACAAGTCAAATTTAGTTTCAAGTTCAACTTATCAACTTCATTCTGGATATTCACTCAAGAACTCCAAATCTTTAATCTTCCCTAACTCATTTATCTTTTGATCTTAAGATAACTTAAGCTTTCCTTAAGCTTAAGTATCACCTAAGAATCATAACCCAACTTTTAATTCAACAAACAACCAACTAATTAAGAAACTCGCCTTTGAGTTGGAGTTTCACGCACAAAGAAGAAAGGAGGAGAAGAGAATTCTGGAGACATTGTTTTTGGTTTCCTACACTCCCACGTGTAAAAATATATATCCCTACTATCACATTTTTAATTCCTTAAATGATCAAATGACCATTTTACCCTTTAGTTCCTTTAATAATTACTAACAACTTTTAGGAAATACTTCCAAATAAATCACTGAACTAATCCATTCTTCTACTTTAGTCACCAAATTCTGAAACTTTACAATTTGGTCACTAACCCATAGTTTGGGATGTTACAAATCTCCCCTCCTTTTAAAAATTCATCCTCGAATTTTCACTGCACATCCTGAGAAGAACATATCTTATAACGTTCTCATGTTGCTTTCTGAACTTAATCTTTTGTATCAACTTTAATAACTTGGTTCTTATCTTTTCAATTATTCAACTACCTTTTTACTTTATATCTCCTATCATGTCACTTATCAGATAGACAATAACATTAATTTTTATTACTCAAACTAATAAATCAATCAAATTCCTTGTCAATCTTCAATTGTCTTTCAAGAATCACCAAACTTTTATTTCATCCTTACTTAACTGACTCCAAAATTTCCTTAATACATATAAATCTTTATTCATTTCTCTGACTACATCCACTTGACCAAGAAACATAACCTTAAATCTTCATCATAACTGATTAAACATACACTTTGCATAACTAAACAATTTCTCATATTACCTGACATACCTTTCTTACTTCTGGTTAAACTTATAACCTATATCTCAACATAATCTTTATCACATCTAATTCTTTAAACTTCATCCTTTCATTTTCTTCATAAATCAAAATCTTCTTATACACCAATCATATCTTTCTTTCATGTTCACATACTCTATTCCTATCACTTAAACTTATCTCTGATTACCAATCTTTATTATATCTTTATAACTTTACTAATCAACTTCACTTATACAGAACCTCATTCTTATCGTATCTTGCTTGTATTTTCTTCCTTCAAAATTTTCTTTAAAACACATAAATATTTATCTCCTTGCCTATATGATATCTATATGATCAAAATACACAACCACATCCAGATTCGTATCTCATTTGATTAACTTACTTTATGTTTCCTTCAAATATGATAATTCTAACATCCATGCCATTACAGCTAATTAATAACAACTTTTCAATCTAGGGCGTAAGCCCTGATCAAATTAATCATAAACATCATTTCAGTTAAAATCAACCCAGTGTAATTCACTTATTGAACCCATACTCTCAGTTATATACAGTATTATGTCTTGTCTCTTTTATTACCTTTCATTTCAATGATTAAAATACATAACCATATCTCAATCTACACCATACATAATTAGCTTACCCTGAAATCTTCTTCTAATCCTTTAACTTTAATACACTACTATCTTATAACTCTGTTAGTCAACATCGATTCTTTCAATCTAAAACATAAACCTTCATTGAACCATTCATGTACATTCTTTGCAGTCAGAATTATTTCAACAATAGTTTACTCAACTAATCAAATAAACATTCAATCGCATACACCATGTCACTTCCATTATTCAAGCTTAACATTCTAACTTCCTTTATTTATAAACTGATCATTGATGTACCCATACTTAAACTCTTCTTATCAATCCTTAGTTTTACTCAAACATTTGAATCATCACTTCCTTCACTCTATCACTTTACTAAAATCACAGTATACAACTGTGTCCAGATTCACTGCATATTTGGTTATCATAACCTACCATATCTTGAAATCTTGTAATTTCAATACATTCCGTCCCATAATCTTGTTAGCCCACGCTAATTTCCATCTTAAATACAAAACCAGTATCTACCTCACTTGATACATTTAAAATACTTCTTATCCTTCACATTATTTAATTTCTAGCAAAACACTTAATCCATTCCTTGGTCTTTATCCATTTATCCTTTTATAATCCGCATTGTCTTATACATAACTAAACCATATCATGTTCTTCATACTCCCATGCTCTTTTATATCACATGTATTTATCCTTAACTATCACTCCTTATCACATTTTCATTACTTTGTTAGTCAACTTTACTTGCACAAAACCTTATTCTTTACCATTCTTATACTTATGTTTTCTCCACTTGTTTAAAAAAAATCACCAGATTTCAATACTCATCTAATCCATTTAAAATACTTTTTCTGCTTCGATTTACATAACTTCTAAAAGAGATTTTAACCCAATTCACAAGGGTTGTCTTTAACCCTGACTTATCCTTAATTAACTCTTTATTTAATTTTTCAAGATCAAACCTACTGTTGGAGTCTGTCGAACTCTCATCTGATTTGATTCTCTGACGGAGAATCAACTAATTCAATTCTGTATGGTTTAAAGTTGAACCAGAATCTCTACCTTTCTTTGATGGTGCTAAAATTCTATGAAGCACTAATTCTTTTAATCATCTGAGATTTTTTTTCCAATCCTTTTATTCTTAGCTCTCTCTAGAGCTTTAACACGATCAACCATTTCTTGAAATGAGAACAATTTCAAAACCAGTAAAACTCTTTTAATTTAAGGCACAAGTCTTAAACAATCAATCACATGTATCCTTTTTATCCTTCTTAATCAGAATCAATTCAACAATAAATCTGCTTAACTTATCAAACTTACTTTCATACACATGCATGGGTAATTCCCTTGCTTCAAGCTCATATATTCGAGCTTCATTTATCCGCCATACTCTAACTTGTCAAAGTAGTAACGAAACTACTCAATTTAATTTCTCCTCTTTGGAGAAATAAAAACCTTCTATCATATCATCTAACCGTAGGTCTGTAACAACAGAACCTTCCTCAAATCCATCCTTGAACTCGCGTGCTCTTAACTTTTCAACTAATTCGATACATTCATTCTATGAGTTAAAAAAAATATAAATTGAAAATTCATCAGAATATTCTTCAACATGGTGAAGACATTCCCTAAGTTTATACAGGCACTTCCTGAGGTTTTTCGCTCTTCTCCCTGCCTGGCCAGGGCAGGTGAATGCTATTACCTTTAGTCTATTACCTTGTGCTTCACTTTGGAAGCTCTCATGATCATACATCTAATATAACAAAATATTTTAATTCTATTAGCAAAACAATACACTCCTTACACTATCAGATCAGAAATTATTCACTTTATGTTGGCATGTACTTTTTAAAACACTTTTTACTTCGATTGATGCCTAGAATCGGCTAAACCGTAGCTCTGATACCATTAAATGTAACACCCCAACCTGTATCCGACCCGGATACGAATCCGAGGTGTCACATTGACCTTTGAAAACATGTACTTGCATAAAATAGTGAGTAATTTAAAACTTTTATAACATATAAATGACTAATTTACATAAAAGACATTTTCATTATTACAAAACCAATTAGAGCGTGTATATTTCACTTATTTATTTACATATAACTATTCGAAACATTTATAAAACTGTTCATAGCTTAAACAATATATTCTTTTGAAAACATGCCAACTAGAACTTTATATACTAAAATACATATTATTCACATCTTTTCTGATCTGACCTTTAGTAAGGAGAACGGACCTGTCTTGCTCCACATTGCTCTTTACTCATCTCAAAACCTACGTGTAAATCACTTACACGCTAAGTCAAAGACTTAGTGAGACATATAAACATATAAGGTAAACGGTAACTAATAATCATACCTAAACAATTACTACTATCATTTCATACCACTCATACTTTTACATGTAACAAATATATGCATACATATATGTCATTATCATTCATATCTCTTATCTCATGTTCCTATGATCTCTTATGTCCATATCATATAACATATACCATAACCAATTGCACATATACATATCATGTCATGTAAACTATATATATACTATCATTGATTCCTTTCATCATATGGTCTTATAAGTTACCATTTGTACAATCAATATCACACATGAAATTCCACAAGGAAACAAACATATTATCATATCACTTTATTAATATTATCTATTTAATAGCCCATGATACACATGTGAGAACTAAAGATATGCGAGTACATAGAGGTTGTGCACTAATGTTGTCACCACAGCTCATATAATTGCACCGAAGTGCCACATATAATTGCACCGGAATGCCGCGTAGAATTGCACCGTAGTGCCATATAATAATGTCATAAGGACCACATATCATTCTTAAGAATCATATACATATACTAGGGATCAAGTATGTGTCTCACCAGACTTCACACATGTTCCAAAGAATACCTATATGTCCGAAGGACCACATATCATTCCTTAAGAATCATATACATATGCCAAGGATCAAGTATGTGTCTCACCAGACTTCACACATGTTCAAAGAATACATATATGTCCCGAAGGACCACATAGACCCTCGACTCTTGGCATGCCAACTATACCCCTAGCACTCATGACACATAACATGGGCATTATCTTTTATATCCTTTTACATATTCATGTAACCATATCATATATTCATATAAGCTCATGGTTTCATTCACATATACATGTAATCACGTAGTTCATGTCAATTCTCATATGAGTTCATATTCATATAAACATAGGATTCACCCTCATGTATCACATATACTTCTCTTTCATATGGCTCATAACATTTCTCATGTGTTCATATGACATGTAAATCATTGTCATCTTATCATGTTATCACATAAACATATCATCTTACAATACATACAAAACACGTCAATACTTATACTCACATATACCTATCATTTCATTATCCTTATTATTATTCTTATCATCACCATTAATCCCTTTTACTTACAATATTCATATAAATAACACATATATTCATGCACACATATAAATCATAACAAATACATACTTCTATGAATTTTTCTATGTTTTTCACTATTGGAAATAGACTTATCACAAGTCTTATTTTCCTTAAACCTCATATACTAGAGAATGTGCACTCACCTTAGCCTTGTTTGCTTTGAATCAATCTTAATCCTTAGATTGTTCCGGAACAAGCTTTATTCTATGTCTACATCATAATAATACATTGATACATATCAGTATACTAATTGATATCTTCTAAATTGTCACTTCTTAGGCTAAAAGAAAAGCCCATTTCATCTTTTAATGAAGGTATGCATCGATGCACTGCACAGTGTATCGATGCATTCCCTTCGGTGCATCGATGCACTACCTGTGCATCGGATGCATAAAATACATTCAATGTTTGTTTATTACTGGGATGCATCGATGCATGCCTTATGCATCGATGCACCAATTGTATCCGATGTTTTTAGATTAAAAGAGTGCATCGATGCACCAATTGTATTCGATGTTTTTAGATTAAAAGAGTGCATCGATGCACTACCTGTGCATCGATACACCTTCAAACAATTTCTGGGTTTAACCTTGATGCATCGGTGCACTATGAATATGCATCGATGCACTCTGCCCAGAATCCTCTTTTTGAACCCGAAAATTCATTCTTTTATTAAATCCTTCATATTTCAACCCCTTTCATATTCCTAACTTACATATACATACTTAAACTCATTAATATTCATTTATCTCATCTTTAACCTTATATCCTCTCCTCTTTAGGAATTTCAAGAATCATACCCTATTTTCCACATGTTTCAAATCTAATTCTAACACTTAATACTTCTTAATTAAGCTGATGACAAGTCAAATTTAGTTTCAAGTTCAACTTATCAACTCCATTCTGGAAATTCACTCAAGAACTCCAAATCTTTAATCTTCCCTAACTCATTTATCTTTTGATCTTAAGATAACTTAAACTTTCCTTAAGCTTAAGTATCACCTAAGAATCATAACCCAACTTTTAATTCAACAAATAACCAACTAATTAAGAAACTCACCTTTGAGTTGGAGCTTCACGTACAAAGAAGAAAGGAGGAGAAGAGAATTCTGGAGACATTGTTTTTGGTTTCCTACACTCCCACGTGTAAAAATATATATCCCCACTATCACATTTTTAATTCCTTAAATGATCAAATAACTATTTTACCCTTTAGTTCCTTTAATAATTACTAACAACTTTTAGGAAATACTTCCAAATAAATCATTGAACTAATCCATTCTTCTACTTTAGTCACCAAATTCTGAAACTTTACAATTTGGTCACTAACCCATAGTTTGGGATGTTACATAGGTCATATGTAAATTATATAGTATATAAATATCAACTATAGTATATATATAGGTCATATGTAAACTATAGTTAGTATATAAACTATATAGTTTATATATAAACTATAGTTCATATATAAATATCAACTTTAGTATATATATAGTTCATATGTAAACTATATAGTATGTTATATATAGTAATGAACTATATAATATATAGTTTTTATATATCATAGTCTATATATTATATAGGTTATATATACTAATGAACTATATAATATATAGTTTATATATACTAATAAAATATATATAATGTATAGTTTATATATACCATATAGTTTATATATTTTATATATATTAATGAACTATATAATATATAGTTTATATATATTATATAGTTTATATGTAATATAGTATAAATTATTTTATATAGTATATAAATATCAACTATAGTATATAGTTTATTTGGTTTTATATATAGTTCATATGTAAATTATACTATATAGTATATATAGTTTATATATATAATATATAGTATATAAATATAAACTATAATATATATATATAGGTCATATGTAAACTATATAGTATATAAATATCAACTATAGTATATATATAGGTCACATGTAAACTATATAGTTTATATATATATATTTCATATGTAAACTATATTTCATATACATAGTATATGTATATAAACTATAGTATATGTATATAATTGTATAGTTTATATATAATTTATATATAAACTATGTAGGTTCTATATAGTTCAATAGTTCATATATAAACTATATAGTATTATAGTTTATACATGGTATATATAGACTATAGTTTATACATAATATATATATAAACTATATAGTTTGTATATATAATACATATACTTTATATATAAACTATATAGTTTATATTATATATATATATATTAGTTGTTTTAATTTTTTTCTCAACTTTTAAAATTAATGCAATTTAGTCCATTTTACAATATTTTTCATATTTGATCCCTTTTGTGTTGTTTAATTTATTAAAATTTTTATTTTTAATTTCATATTTGTTCAATTTAGTCCTCCACATTTTATTTGCATATGAAATTGACTCATACTTATTACTTATTTCTATTTATTAATTGGCCCATAAATTTTTAAATGAGTATAATTTAGTACATTTTTGTATTAATTTCAACCTCAAAATTTAAAATTATTTCGATTTGATCCCTTTTGTGTTGTTTAGTTTATTTAATTTTTTATTTGTTATTTTATATTTGTTCAATTTAGTCCTCCAAATTTTATTTGCATCTGAAATTGACCCATACTTATTACTTATTTCTATTTTTAAATTGCCATAACTTTTAAATGGGTATAATCTAGTACTTTTTGTATTAATTTCAACATCACAATTTAAAATTATTTCAATTTGATCCCTCATCAATGTGTGTTGTTTAATTAATTTAAATTTTTATTTGTAATTTCATATTTGTTCAATTTATTCCTCCAAATTTTATTTGCATATGAAATTGATCCATACTTTTTACTTAATTCTATTTTTTAATTGGCCCATAACTTTTTAAATGGGTATAATTTAGTACTTTTTTGTATTAATTTCAACACCACAATTAAAAATTATTTTGATTTGATCCCTCATCAATGAGTGTTGTTTAATTTATTTAAATTTTTATTTGTAATTTCATATTTGTTCAATTTAATTCTTAAATTTGTATTTTTCATAAAATTGAACCATGATTATTTATATTCTTAGTAATTTACTCTAAATCATATACAATTACAAATTGCAATTTAACGTTTGCGAAAGACGAAAATAATTAATCCAAAAATAAAAATTAATCCAATTTGAACTCAATCCGTATGTGATAGAGATCCGACCTGAATTTTATCTTCCAATGATGTGACCCGATCTGAACGAGATCCTCCTGAAGTCTATCCGAACTTGAATTAACCTGGTCTTTATCTGCTTCGGATCTGAACTGACAACGATCCGAACTGAAAATGACCTGACCTGAACCTGATCTGGATCTGGTGTCAAATCAACCTGAAAATAACCCGAACTGATTTAACCTGACCTGAACCCGATCTGGATCTGGTGTCAAATTTACCTGACTTGACCTGTATCCGATTTTACCCGACCTGCTAGAATCCGACTGAAACATGAACGATTACCCGATTTTACAACCCTACCTCCAACAAGTGAATTGAATTCCATCATAGAATGGATGTAATTCAATTTCCCTCATTTGATGAAAAGTTAAGTCACGAGGGATTCCAATTCCCTTTGAAAACTTGAATCAAACATGAAAAAGTGGTGGAATTGGATTCCAATTTCATCCAATTCCAAGAGATTCCTGTGAACCAAATAAATGAGTTTCCTATAAGAAAACGAAACTAAATCAAAATATAAAATTATATATTTAAATCGAACTGAAACTGAACCGTAAAATAAAAACCCTAAAATTAAACTGCATAATACAATTCGAAACAGTTTTCTCGATTTTCTTTCACAATCCAACGTAGTACAATGGCAGAGGACATTGTCACGTGAAGGTAAGCTTCGTTTTCCCTTCCTTCATTACCTTTAACCTCGTTTTGTTTTTGTTGCGAACGTTTTGGCCTCTGGTTATCTGGATGCAAGTGACGGATAAATTTTTTAATTTTGATTAAAGTTTGATAAAATTAAAAGATTATTCGATGAGTTTAAATTAAAAAAATAAAGAGAAAAAGAGTAGTTTGATAATTTTTTTGTCAAAGAAATCATTGACGATGACAAAAATTAGGGGTGAGCGTTCGATTGAGTCGATTCAAGTAAAAAATTTCGAGTTGGTGAGTCATATTTTACAACTTGGACTTGATTTGAAATTTTTTCGAGTATAGTAGATTTTTCAAGTTTTTGTTGAAATTTAATTGTAAATATTTATAATATTACAATATTATTTGATTCTAATTTAAGTGACTTTCTATAACCACATATACAATACAAATATATTCTTCATATTCTTTTTCATATGTGATATACATATATCATACAAAGCCCGAGAACTCGAGTCAAACTTGAAAATAAATACACTAATTACTAAAAATTTCAAATTATTCGAGTTACATTTTACAACTCGATTTGAATTTGAAATTTTTTCGAGTCGAGTTTATGAAATTATAATTTGAACTCAATTTGAATCGAGTTTTTTGAGTCAAATCAAGTCAAAAAATTTGATTTTTCGAATAAGTCGAATTTTACTCATTCTTAAAAAAATAATGATAGAAGGAGAAAGCGACAGCTGTAGAATTATTTTAAGGTTTTTCAATGTATCATATCAACGGTAATTTATAATTTAATAGCTCAATGATCAAAATAAAATTTTTCTTAATAATAATGATTCTAATAAAAAGAAATTTTCTTTTATTGACTTAACATGAAAGGACCTTAAAATTTTAGTGGAATATATATATATATATATATATATATATATATATATATATATATATATATATATATATATATATATATATATATAATAATTATAAAAAATAAAATAAATATAAATAAAATTTTAAAATAAATATCATCAGTAAAATAGATAATTAATTAAAAAAAATTAAAATTTAAAGTAAACATATATCTACCCTCACGAAATTGTGGATTCGTCACTAAATGAAATACATGATAGTTAGGAATAAGCACGAGACCCAAATCTGACGAGATTCGATTTGATCCGACTTGATCGCGTCAGATTTTTAAAAAAAATATGATTAAGGTTGGGTCGATTTTTTTAGAAAATATGTTCAGGCCTGGTTTGAGTTTAGGGTGAAAATACCCAACTTGATCTGATCTGAAAAAATAATGTAAATTTACCTTATATATTTAGGAATAATTATAATACTAACCCTATATATTATTATTATTTAATTAGATCCTTATTTTTATTGAATAAAAATAATATTTTTCGTAAATACATTTATTTCGGGTTGGATCAGTTCTGATTCGAGTTTTATCTCAAAAAACTGAGTCAGGTTCGAGTCGAATGAAGTCATCACCAAACTCGAATCGGATCGAATTTCAGGTGAAGAATATATATTTTCGGGTCGGACGAGGTTTTTCCCCATCCCGTTAGTGTTTGAAGTTGAGATAAGTTTGGAATTTGTCCCATTCACCCTAATCCCTCTACCAATTTGATTCACAGGCTGCTGGGAACATGCAGAATATAATGTTAATAACAACCACTACACCCATTGTTCGTCTTCTTTCAACGCACTCCGTATGGTCAAAAACACCGAGAATCAAATCCAAGAAAAAAAGAGTGAATAACCTCAAATGCTTACATATAGTAGAAAGCAGCACTTGAGATAGATACAGGGACGGAATTAGGATCGAATGACGAGTATGGTAAAATATTTAAGTTCAAAATAATAAAAATTTATTATTTATTTAATTTAAAATTTAGTTTTACTTACGTTTAAACCGATGAAAACCTAAAATAACGTTAAACCAAAAAATTTAAGAGGGGTAAGAGCCCTTCCTACTCTCCATATACATATGTTCCTGAATGGATCATGTGCCAACGAGTGTTGGTATAAATGATTGAGATTAAGGAATTTGAGCTTGTAAGGTCAAATTCGAATCCTACTATCGTCACTCTTGGTGGACAATCTGTAAATTGCTATGTAAATCCCAATTGGGTCTTATGTATACCCTGACCCTGGACTAGGGGAACCACCCATGACCTAAACTTTATTGTATAAATAAATATATATATATATAAAACATATCATGTTGCATGTTGCATACACATATACACATGTATTATACCCTCAAATTTAAAAAATATATAGCATATCATAGGTGGGTTGGCAATTTATTAATTATTTTAATATAGTCTTTAAATAATTTTTACTTAAGAAGAAAATTAAAATTAAACATTTAATAAATATTGAACTCATAATTTAGAAGAAAAATTATCAACTTTGAAAATTATTTATATAACTTATTAGTTTTAATTATAAATAGAAAACCTTCATCATCAGAATATCATATAAATATTCTTGGAATATAGTATAGTGAATCGCAGACCGAATGCCGCCCGAGTTGATCCAACACTAGTAAAATTAACAGAATCAAAGGGACTCCATTGCATGGTCTCCATCAATGCATTTGTATTTGTGGTCAAAGTCGGCTAATAATCCATATGTTATATTTAAAATTTTAATCCAATATTATAAAAATAATATTTTAATTTAAAACAATCAGTTGGTCTAGTGGGATGAGGTACTAGGTCCCTTAAGCAAGGTCAGGGGTTCGAATCCTGACGTTTGCAACGCCTGATGTACCCGATCTGAATTAGTTAGTCAATAGATCAAATATCAGTGATTAAATCAAAAAAAATCTTCTAGCTTAATTGTCCTATTTATCAAAATTTACGTAAAATATTCTTAAAACTTTTAAATCTAAAGTGGGAATAAGATTTGATTGAAAAGGATGATAAAAATATTTAATAATTTCTTTAAATTTATTTAAAAATGTTATAAAATTATATAACTTTATTTTATTTAAAAAATTATTAAACTATAGTGGGACATGTGTCATGTACTGATGTAAAGATCAACATTATTATAGATTAGACAGTTTTTATTTATTCACTTTTAAAATGTATGTCGTTATTCTCAAATTTGAGAGAGATTAATTTATTCAATTTAAAAATTTACAAGGATTTAAAAGAATGTTTAAAGAAAAATATTTAAGTCAATTAACTATAATTTTAAAATTTTGGATCAAAACATTCAGTTTTCAATTTTACAAGGATTAAAATGACATTTTTAATATAGGGACAAAATTTACTTTTAATAAAGTAAAGGGACTAAGAATAAAATTTACTTTTATTCTGTCAGTGACAAATGGGGTAGACTATGGATAGCAAACGGGCGGGTCGGATGCGAATACTCCTCCCAATATTCATATCTACATAATATTTTTAAATCTACCACCTGTCCACCACTAATGATGAGTAAAATTTTTCAAATTCACACCCGCTCACGCGGGTATATCCTCAAATCCATCCCACACTCACTATCCAACTAGAGACGTACCCGACTAGACCCGCCTGACAGCAACCTTAAGTTATACATAAGCAACAAACATAAAACAAACACGTCCATTAAGAAGAATAATAAAATAAACCAATGATTATCTGAGTTAAGTTTTAAAATAGATCTTAAAGTATATAAATTATAAGTTATATCTTATACAATATTAAAATTTATAAATTAGTATGTAAAATTATACCTAAATTCATAATGATCCAAAATTTAATAGGTATTTAGTGGGCGGGAGAATGTGGGGTGGACGGATGCAGGATGGGTAAGGTCTCAAACCCATCACCTGCCCACTACCAGCGACGGATACCACTTTCTAAATACACATTCGCCCACTACCCACTAAAGTTATAATCATCTCCGACCTAATTAGAGCGAATACGGTACGAAATCCACGAAATTGTACTCATTTGTCATCCCTAAATGGGACACACTGTCATGCTTTCAGGGGATTATTCGCATTCCCTTCTCTACCTCTACCGTGCGAAGGAGTTCATGCACCGGATAATACTCGTCAGGAGGAGACCAGAGTTCGTGAGGCGTTTAATTTGGTGGACACTGAGCGTGTCCCGGAAACCTTCATTGCTCCAACTAGTGTTGATACTCTGATTTGGGGTTATCATGATTCTAGTCTTTATTCTGTGCGTTCGGGCTATTGGTGGCTGCAAAAAACTACCCACTCTACGACCATGGCGTCTAAGGTTTGGAAGGTGATTTCCAAACTCTAGGTACTTTCGATGGTCAGGATTTTTGCTTGGCGGGTGGTGCATGGAAGGCTACCTGTTGGCCAGCGACCGCGGGAGGCAGGAATAGAATATGGAATCTGTCCAATGTGTGCAAATGAGTAGGAAACAGTGGTTCATGCGGTTCGTGACTATGATTATGCATAGGTAACGTATGCTACTGTAGGGTTGTTGGGAGCCTTTTTGTCTAGCCGGTTAGAGTCCCCTTTAAACTCGTTGGAATCTGTTATATTTGTGCTTGATTTGGAAGAAGAACTTGTAGGTTTCCTAGTGCTTCTTTGGAATATTTGGAATAGGCGTAATGTTAAAATGCATGGTGGCCCCTATCAATTGTTGGGGAAAACGGTTATTTCCCACACGAACGTAGTTTTAAAATTGACATAAAATGTCAAGATTAAAACCACCAAAGGTTGCACAGCGGATAAACCTGTCAAACTATTGAATATTGAAACACAATGGAAAATAACCGAATAAAAAACAATAAAGGAGAGAACACACCAAATTTACGAGGTTCGACGAGAATATCGTCTACTCCTCGGGCACCACACCGGATGATAACTTCACTATATCGCCAATATTACAACAAATGGAATTCTTTGAAATTCCCAAAGTGGGAGAATAAAGAATACAAGAGGAAGAGAGAACTTGTTTTTGGATGATTTCTAATAGAAATACTTAGGCCTATTTATAGTTGAGTTTCAAGAACAATATGTTCAAAGTTTGGCCACCTACCAAAGAATTTTCCAATGTGTACAAGTTAGCCACCAAATATGAAATTCACATGTTCAAAGTTTGGCCACCAACCAAGATGAAATTTCCAATAAGTTGGGCACCAACCAAGATGAAATTTCCAACTTGTCAACTTAATTTCTAGACAAATCTAACAAATCTCTACCTTGGCTTGAAATTACTAAGCCTACTCAACTTCTTCAACTCCCCAAATTTGTAGTGCCTCTAATTGCGCTCACAAGCGCCACACACCGAAGGTGTTCATACTTTCAGGATGTTAATCAAGTTCAAACAATGATTGAATTTGATTACTGTTACCACCTTGGTAATCATATCTGCAGGATTTTCTGATGTCGCAATTTTCTGAAGTAGAATCTTTCCTTCTTCAAAGATCTCCCGCACAAAGTGATACCTCACGTCGATATGCTTAGTCCTTGAATGGTAGACTTGATTTTTCGCTATGTGAATAGCGCTCTGACTGTCACAATAAGACTAATGTGACTTTGAAAAACTCCCAAGTCTTCCATCAACCCGTTAAGCCAAATTGCTTCCTTTACAGCCTCTGAAACTGCCATGTATTCTGCCTCTGTAGTAGACAAGGCCACCGTAGATTGTAATGTAGACTTCCAACTTACTGGGGCTTTAGCAAGAGTAAACAAATACCCAGTAGTTGATCGACGCTTATCCAAATCACCAGCATAATCGGAATCAACATATCCAACCATACACTGACCAAGTGCTTCATCCTGTTCAAAAACTAAACCAACATCCACGGTTTGTTGGAGATACCATAGAATCCATTTCACAGCTTGCCAATGTCCTTCTCCAGGATCATGCATGTACCTACTCACAACTCCAAATGCTTGTGAAATGTCAGGACGCGTACACACCATTACATACATCAAGCTCCCAACTGCATTAGCATATGGAACTTTTGCCATATACACTCGTTCTTCGTTAGTTTTAGGAGATAATTGAGAACTAAGTTTCAAATGAGAAGCCAATGGGATACTTACATGTTTTGTATTTTCATTCATGCCAAAACATTGTAATACCTTTCTCAGATACTGCTTCTGTGTTAAACAAAGCTTCCCTCTCTGTCTATCTCTGCGTATCTCTATACCAAGAATCTTCTTGGCCTCACCTAGATCTTTCATCTCAAACTCTTGATTCAACTGATCTTTTAATTTGTCTATCTCCTTTTGACTCTTCGAAGCGATCAACATATCGTCAACGTACATGAGAAGATAAATGAAAGATCCATCTTTGAGCTTTTGCAAATACACACAATGATCATATTTGCTTCTAGTATACTTTTGCCTCCTCATAAAGCTATCAAATCGCTTGTACCATTGCCTCGGAGATTGCTTCAATCCATATAGCGATTTATTCAGCTTACAAACCCATTTCTCACAACCACTATCTTTGTATCCTTCTGGTTGTGTCATATAGATCTCCTCTTCTAAATCACCGTGCGAGAAAGTCGTCTTTACATCAAGTTGAGCTAGCTCCAAATTCAACTATGCTACCAAGGCCAACAATATTCTAATGGAGGAATGCATTACAACAGGGGAAAATACTTCATTGTAGTCGATTCTCTCCTTTTGAGCGTAGCCTTTAGCTACCAACCGTGCCTTGTAGTGAACATCTTTCTTGTTATAAGATCCATATTTCTTTACAAATACCCATTTGCATCCAATGGCTCTTTTACCTTTCGGTAATTGTGTCAGTTTTCAAGTGTCGTTCTTTTGGAGAGATTGCATTTCTTCATCCATGGCACTTTTCCACTTATCACTTTCCAAACTTTGTATTGCTTCTTGGTAAGTGATAGGGATATCATCATCAACAACTGGAAGAGCATAGGCCACCATATCAACAAATCGAGCAGGTCTACGAATTTCTCTCCTTGGCCTTGTAACTGCAAGTGTTTCTGGTGTCTCCAATGGTTCTTGGGTTTGAACCTCTTCATCTTCTGATTCTTCTATTGGAGTTGAAGAATCAGCTGCATCAACTTCTGGGATCATCATATGCTGAAACTCCACCTGTTTTGGAGTATGCTCCACCTGCTGCGGAGTACTACTTGTCTGGACAGCTTCACTTGTTACCTTTTTTACTAGGGCAGATTCATCAAAGGTAACATCTCTGCTACAAATTATCTTCTTGGTGTCTAAACACCAAAGGTGGAATCCCTTCACTCCATGGGTGATTTCCATAAAGAGAGCCTTATTTGCTCTCGGATCAAGCTTGGATTCCTTCACATGATAATAAGCAGTGGATCCAAATATATGTAAGGAATCATAATCAGTAGCAGGTTTTCCAGACCATACCTCCAATGGTGTTTTTCCTCCTATCGCTGATGATGGTAGACGATTAATGAGATGGCCAGCATATGTCACAGCCTCAGCCCAAAATGCCTTGCCTAACCCAGTATTAGACAACATACATCGAACTTTCTCCAATAGTGTTCGATTCATACGCTCTGCCACCCCATTCTGTTGTGGTGTATGTCTAACAGTGAAGTATCGAACAATACCATACTCATGGCAAACGTCAAAGAATGAGTCACTTTTATATTCCCATCCATTGTTCGTCCTAAGACGTTTGATCTTTCTACCAGTCTGGTTCTCGATCATATTTTTTCATTTCAGGAAAATTTGAAGCACTTCATCTTTAGACTTCATCGGATATACTCAAACTCTTCTAGAAAAGTCATCTACAAAAGTTACAAAATAATGGTTTCCTCCCAAAGACGATGTCTTTGAAGGACCCCATACATCTGAGTGAATATAATCTATAATACCTTTTGTATTATGTATAGTGGTACCAAACTTCACTCTCTTCTGCTTTCCCAGAACACAATGCTTGCAAAAGTTCAATTTGCAAGCCTTTGCACCTTTCAACAATCCTTTCTTTGCCAGAATTTGCAAGGATTTCTCCTCAGCATGTCCCAACCGCATATGCCACAACTGGGTTGCGTCCAAATCATCACCTCCGGAAGCTGCTGTAAATGCTCCAATAATTGTACTACCTTGGTAGTAATACAAATTATTTTTCCTGATGCCCTTCATCATCACAAGTGCGCCATATGTGACTTTTAAAACTCCATCTCTCATAGTGACTACTGAGCCTTTGGATTCTAAGGCTCCCAACGAGATGAGATTTTTCTTCAAACTGGGCACGTATCGGACATCCGACAGAACTCTGGTTGATCCATCTTGATTCTTCAATCGAATTGAACCTATCCCAACAGTTTTACAGGCATTGCCATTGCCCATATAAACAACTCATGCATTTAGTTCCACTAAATCGGAGAACCACTCCCGATTAGGGTACATATGATAGGTGCAACCCGAATCTAATATCCACTCATCGGAATGAATGTTGTTGATGAAGCAACCAATGATATGTCAGAGTCATATGCATCATGCTCTGCAACACATGCATCTAGAGTAGCTTTTCCTTTCTTCTTCAGCTTCGGGCAATCTTTCTTCCAATGGCCTTTCTCATGACAAAAGGCACATTCATCTTTTCCAGACTGGACTTCGACTTTGATCTCCCTCTCCACTTTGGCTTTTGACTTTTCGAGCGACCTCTTGCCACCATGGCCTCTGCTGCTTCGTACTTGCTCTCATTCTTGGTTTTCTTCCTGAGTTCATAACTATACAAAGCAACAGTTACATCTTTAAGGGTAACATTATCCTTACCATGAAGTAACGTTGTCACAAGGTGCTCAAATTCATCTGGAAGAGATGACAACAACATCAAAGTCAAATCTTCATCTTTGAAGGTTTCATCCATACCCAATAAGTCTTCCACTAGCTCAATGAACGCAGTGATGTGTTCATTCATACTGGTGCCTGGTTGATAATCAAATCTGAACAATCTTTTCTTCATGTGGAGACGATTCTGAGAGCTCTTCTTCAGGAATTTTCCTCCAAAGCTTTCCACATCTTACTTGCAGAAGTCTCGTTCTTGTAGCCATACTTCTGCTCCTTGGAAAGACAAGATCGAATCGTGTTGCACGCCAAACGATTAATTTTCCCCATTCTTTCTCCTCTATATATTCGGGTTTTTCTTCCTCAATGGCGATGTCTAGACCTTGTTGGAATAAAGAGTCTAACACCTCGCCTTGCCACATGCCAAAATGACCGGATCCATCGAACAACTCCACCGAGAAATTTGCATTTGACATCACCCTCCTCACCGGTCCAGATGAAGAGCTTGATGTCTCAATTGATCCGTATTTTGGCATTTTAATTCTAACGAACAATATTCAATATCACGAACTGTATCTTTTCAGCAACGGAACCACCAGGATAACCTCAACCGATGCTCTGATACCAATTGTTGAGGAAAACGGGTTATTTCCTACACGAACGTAGTTTTAAAATTGACCTAAAATGTCAAGATTAAAACCACCAAAGGTTGTACAGCGGATAAACCTGTCAAACTATTGAATATTGAAACAAATGGAAAATAACCGAATAAAAAACAATAAAGGAGATAACACACCAAATTTACGAGGTTCGACGAGAATATCGTCTACTCCTCGGGCACCACACCGGATGATAACTTCACTATATCGCAAATATTACAACAAATGGAATTCTTTGGAATTCCCAAAGTGGGAGAATGAAGAATACAAGAGGAAGAGAGAACTTGTTTTTGGGATGATTTCTAATGGAAATACTTAGGCCTATTTATAGTTGAGTTTCAAGAACAATATGTTCAAAGTTTGGCCACCTACCAAAGAATTTTCCAATGTGTACAAGTTAGCCACCAAATATGAAATTCACATGTTCAAAGTTTGGCCACTAACCAAGATGAAATTTCCAATAAGTTGGCCACCAACCAAGATGAAATTTCCAACTTGTCAACTTAATTTCTAGACAAATCTAACATCAATCACCTTGGTTACTGGTCGCTAATGCTAAATTATTGCACCAGGAGTTTATTATGGCCAAGAACCATTCCACTTGGCGTGGACATCGGGCTCAGTCTACATCAAAAAAGGCTTCGTGTACAGCTTCGGACCGGTGGACGCTTCCTAGGCCAGGTATGATTAAAATTAATGTGGACGGTGCTTTTGACCCATATCGTCATCTTACTGCAGTTGGAATCGTTGCTCGGAATGCGACAGGTACGGTGTTAAGAGGGATGTCGTCTTCTTCTCCTGGTTGTGTAGAAACAGGTCTAGCGAAAATCCACGCGTTAACAGCTGGGTTGCGATTAACTAGGGAACGACATTGGAGTATTGTGAAATTTGAAACCGACTCTGTGATAGTTGTTAACAAGCTCCAACAACTTGACGAGGATAATTATACCATTGGTTTCCATTTGCAGGAGGCTCGTGATATCTTAGAATTGCCCGTCCAATTCAGTTGGTAGAGCGCAAATCTCTTAATCTTGTGGTCGTGGGATCGAGTCCCACAGGTAGTAATTCATAATTCTGCCGGAGGTCTTCCACGAAAGCTGCTCTCAACCTGGTGTTGGGAGCAACATACTATCTTACCTCTCCTTACTCCATTACATATTGGAATAGAGTCAGTTAATTATGTTTTCAAAACTTGTAACATTGTGGCACATACCTTAGCATCTGGGCCCTAAGTTATGGGCATTCTATGTTTTTAGACTCAGTTTATCTCAAATAATTAATATATGTGTATCAAACAATCTTCTTCCTTCTTAATGGATTTCCTTGGGCACTCCTTTCTCCTTTTAAGATTTAGGAGTTTTTAATAAGATCCAATTTTTTAAAAGAAATATATGTATCATAATGTATAAAAATACAATTAAATTTAAGAAAAACTCGAATAATTTAACTCAAATTTTATAAACTTAATTTGACTTAAAATATTCAATAAAATTTAAATCATAAAATAAAACTTATCAGTTTAATTAACTCGAAATTTTTAAAGTTACTCGATTGTATAGTAACCCTAATCTTTCAGTGTCTGCATAGTTGAGAAATGGACATGAAAGTACTCCATGCAAACCCAAGAAGGCAAAGGGTTAAATTTAAGGGGCTATGTTTTTCTATACAAATTTACTTTTATTACAGTGTTGAGTTGAGCAATCTGAGAGCGAAAGATTCCTCATAAAATAAATGCTGTACTTTTTAATAAAAACACAGAAGGTGTTGTCTTTCTCTCTTCTCTTCTCTCCCACTGAGCTCCACATTTATATCTTCCCAAACTCTCTCCTAACCTTTTCCTAAATTCCTTCACCTTTTTCTCCCATGGAGTTTCTGGGAAAGTTTCTCTTTTAAAGTTGCTTGCTTCCCCCCCCCCATGAATTTGATGATCAGCTCCAGAAAGGTGATTTCACTATGCAGTTTGAGGTAATTAATGGATTATTACATCAGTTTGGAGATTTGGGTAACCCTTGTTCTTGACCATGGAGGGTAGAAAGGATATAATTTTTAGGTTTTTTTGTCTCTTTGGACAAATTCTTCTGCTTTAAACTTGTTTCTTGTTGAATTTCTCAACTTGTCTTGAATTCAATTGGAATTGTGTGAATGGAGGGTAGATTTGGGGGCAAGTTTCATAATTTGTATGGTCCAATGGTGTCTGATTTGAAAGCAGCCGAAAAGAAAAGTGTAGAATGGTATTTGAATGACTGGAAATGGGATGGCGATCTTTTCACTGCTACTCAGTTGAACTCGGTGTCGTCGGATTGTAGGAGCAGGCAGTTGCTTCCCGATGTGCCCGAAACGGCGGCGGGTTCCTCGCATAATTCGTCTTCTTGTTCGGAACATGACAACAGTCCTGGAAATGAGAAAGGGAAGAGGAAGTTGCGTAATCGGAAGAGTATTGAAGACGATGATGGCGGTGGCAAATGAGGTGAATGCTGATGTTGGTGCCCTTAATTTGAAGCTTGGAGGACAAGTTTACCCCATCATGGATGAAGATGCAAAGTGGGGGAAGAAAACTAAGGTTACCGGGACGGCTTTTAGTCGTGCCGTTTGTCAGGTGGAGGATTGTAGGGCTGATCTTAGCAAAGCCAAGGATTATCATCGTCGGCATAAAGTTTGCGAAGTGCATTCTAAGGCCAGTAAAGCACTGGTCGGAAACGTTATGCAGCGGTTCTGTCAACAATGTAGCAGGTGGGCTATTTTTGGTGTGTGTATGTATGTGGAATATATACTATTAAAAATCAGCATCTTAGAGCATAGATTATGATCCTGATCTTGGGCGTTATTTGATTGCTTAGTGCATTTCACATATTATCATTTTTGAGTTCTTATTTACTTATGGTTTAGATGCAACTTGCTTAAACTTCTGGGCAGGTTTCATGTTCTCCAAGAATTCGATGAAGGGAAGAGGAGCTGTCGTAGACGTTTGACCAGTCATAACCGACGCAGGAGGAAGACACATCCCGATAATTTACCTACTGCCGGTTCACTGGATGAAGAAAGGAATAGTAGCTTTTTGTTGATGAGTCTTCTGAGGGTTCTCTCGAATATGCATAGTAAGTATCTTCTCCAGACCGGAATTAATTATTTTTCTGCTTAACTAGGACAGTTGTATCGGTTGATTTGCTTAGATGGCCTACTAAAAGCTAGGGATTAGATCAACACTCCTGGATTTTCTGCTTTATCCACATTGCCTTTTACTCAATAAGTCCTTGACATTTGTACTCCCTTTCGTTTGTGACAGAATAAATGTCTAACTTGTAGTTTAGTAATGATATGATTTTGCTCGCTTCATCTCCGATTTCCTCCTCCATTCTCCTTCCTTATCTTGTAGATCTTTTGGCTTTTGTAAATTGTAGCTAACAACTCCGACCAATCTAAGAATCAAGATCTGCTTTCTCATCTGTTGAGGAGCCTGGCCAATGCAGCTTGTTCGACTAACAGAAGAAACTTATCTGGATTGCTTCAAGGTTCTCAAGGTGTAGCGAATGCATCTGTCGGGAACCTTGAAAAGGTTACTGATGTGGTTTCCGGTGGTACTGAACATGCTAGGCCTTCTGGTTCTGCCTCTAAAATAGACGACTGTGCTAATCTCCCAGAGAGGCAGGGGGCTATGGGTTATTGTGGGACTGTACCTGCTTCTGGTTTGGAAAATAGAAGTCCTAATAATGTTGCTCAAGATGGAATTTTGTCCGTTCACCATCCAGAACACTGATTCCATCAGGAGCTGGCTTTCAATCCAGAGAAAATGAAGCAGATGCTACGGTTCAAGGGATTAGAATTAACAATATAGACTTGAATAATGTTTACGATGATTCACAAGACTACATGGAGAACTTAGAAAGATCTCCGGGACTTAAAAATGCTGTAAATGGTTCTTTGTGTAGCTCTATTGTCATGTCGGAATCACACGGGTCAAAACCTCCTCAACCGAGTAAGAACTTGGATTCATCCCATAATCAGTCACCATCTACTTCCAGTGGAGAGGCTCAGGTGCTTTCCTGTCTCTTTCTTTTTCGAGAGCTCAATCTTCCCTTAGCTTTAAAGAGCTTTGTTACCGTCCGACTATATCTTAGGATAGACAAGAAATTGCTTGCTGACTGATTATCCCCTAGAATGATTTGTTATCATTATGATTCAATTAAATATTGTTGGATTATATGACTATTTACCATTGACAAAAGGCTTTTAAGTCAAAGCAGAATTTTGTCATCTTATAAATGTTAAACAATTTTCTGAATTGGTGTTACCTATCTTCAGAGTCGCACTGGTCGGATCGTTTTTAAGCTCTTTGGAAAGAACCCAAATGATTTTCCTATTGCTCTACGTAGACAGGTAATTTGAAGAAATTATTTAGCCTCAAAAGCCTTTTCGATAATTCTTCATCTGTGGAGATCATTGATGTTTCAGATCCTCGAGTGGCTATCCCACAGTCCTACCGACATTGAAAGCTACATAAGACCTGGCTGTATAATATTAACAATATATCTTCGTTTAGGAGAGTCTGCTTGGGAAGAGGTATGTTTTGTCAGAGATGGTAAAATCGGAGTTGTATCCTTTATTAATGAAAAGCTTCACCGATCTTCTTTCTAACTGTTGTATGTACAGCTATGTCATGATCTTGGTTCCAGCTTGAGACAGCTAGTTGATGTGTCCGATGACTCTTTCTGGAAAACCGGATGGGTGTATGCTAGGGTTCAGCACTCTGTAGCATTAATTTTTAATGGTTCTTTCTCTCTCAGTACACACACACACACATGCAGTTTCTTAGTCATGGATTCTCCTTTTTGTTTAATTACCGACAAATAAAGTACTTAGTGTAGACATTGTCGAGAGAAAAGCCCATGTTCTCTCCACCTATGCTGCAGGTAGAGTTGTATTGGACGTCCCTTTACCTCCGAAAACACACACAACTTGTAGGATCTCAAGCATTAGACCAATTGCTGTACCGGTAACAGAGAATGCTCGGTTTGTTGTTAAAGGCTTTAACCTTAATCGATCCAGCACGAGGTATATCGTCAGTCCCTTTGAATCCAACCATGCTTTCTTTTCATCCTTTTACAATAGACTTTTAGTTTGCCTGAACAAGTACTAAATCCGACTACCTCTAGTTCAGGTTACTCTGTGCCTTCGAAGGAAAATATCTGGTGCAGGAAACTTGTTATGACTTGATGGAGGCTGTCGATCCCATCAATGAAAGAGATAAGCTACAGAAGCTTTGTTTCCCCTGCTCTATACCGAATGTTTCCGGAAGAGGATTTATTGAGGTGCGGTCGTTGTTTGGTGTTTTCCGGTTATATTTCTTCATCATTTTCACTGAAGCATCTATGATGAAGCATGGATTTTGGTCATCTGATTCTATCAGGTCGAAGACTTTGGACTCAGCAGCACCTTTTTTCCGTTCATAGTTGCGGAGAAAGATGTGTGTTCCGAGATTTGTACTCTCGAGAGCATGATAGAAACATCTGTACCCGCTGTTGGCATTAACAAAAACGAGGAGAAAATGGAAACCAAGAATCAAGCACTGGACTTTATACATGAACTGGGATGGCTTCTTCACAGAAATAACTTGGAGTGTAAGCTGAGCCACATGAACCCTACTCGAGATCTCTTTCCTTCCGGGCGGTTCAAGTGGCTTATGGAATTCTCCATGGACCATGATTGGTGTGCCGTAGTCGAGAAACTTCTGGGAATTCTCTTTGATGGAACAGTCGATTTAGGGGAACATAGTTCTCCGGAGTTTGCTTTGTCGAATATGTGCCTGCTCCACGGAGCTGTCCGAAGAAACTGCAGACCCATGGTAGAACTACTATTAAGATATGTTCCTGATAAACCGTTGGATAAACCAGGATCCAAGCAGAAGCCTCAGGTGGATGGAAACAAATACGGACTCATTTTTAAACCGGATGTTTCCGGGCCTGCGGGGTTGACTCCTCTTCACTTGGCAGCTAGTCGGGAAGGCTGTGAGAACGTTTTGGATGCATTAACCGACGATCCGGAATCGGTATTTCTTATGTCTCTCTTTCTATTTTCAGCGTAATGCATATATTTTTGTCATCAGAAAGTATGCATTCCGGTATAAAATCGTCTTAACTCGCTCCGTGTTCCTCCTCTATACCTATCTAACTGTCTGCCATGTCCAGCTTGCAATTGAAGCATGGAAAACTGCCCAGGACAGCACCGGTCTAACACCGAATGACTACGCATGCCGTCAGGGTCACTACTCCTACATTCACCTGGTTCAGAGAAAAATCAACAAAAGATCGGGACACATTGCGCTGGATATCCCCGGAACCGTATTAGACCGTGATTCCAAGCCGAAACTATCTGATGAAACGAGACCGGCGAAGGCAGGGAGTCTGGAGACTGAAAAGATCAAGACGAAAGCAAGGCACGAGGGTTGCGAGGCATGTAAAAGGAAGCAGGCCTACGGAAACAGCAGAACATCGCTGGTATATAGGCCGACGATGCTCTCGATGGTGGCTATCGCTGCTGTGTGTGTATGTGTAGCGCTGCTCTTCAAAAGCTCCCCGGAAGTTCTTTACGTGTTCCGACCGTTCCGGTGGGAACAGTTGAAGTACGGGTCTAGCTAAGGTAGTTATTATATAGCATAGGAGGGAAAATATATCATATACTGTACTGTGATAGTTCAATGTAACTATATATATGTATGTCAGCATTCGGAGGTGTATTTGGTGGGATAATCGTGGCAGTTGGACCGATGAAATAGTCTTAATTAAAAAAATAAGTATTTAAACTACATCTTTTTTTAAATAAATATCTATTTTTTATTCATTTAAATCAAACGTTATCATTTTAGGTATGTCGGCCGTAGTTGATGTTAGAAGCTATGTTTCATTTTTTAGGTACGTTGGCCGTAACGGATGTTAAAAGCTATGTCAAGTGAATTGTGTTACACTATAAAATTTTGAAAATTTTATTTAAAATAATTTTTTTATTAATCTAAGGTAGTATAAGACAATATATATTTAAAAACAATATATCTCGATATTTTTTTTGTCGGTCTGGTTTGATTTCGAACACTTTGCATGTTTGCTGTAGTCCTAGTGACAGCTGAATGATCAACCTTGACTAGAATTTATAATGCTTTCTAACGAACGGTTATATGCTATAGAGCATGTTTGTACCAAGGTGAGAAAATCTTCTACTCAAACTCCTGTGGCTAAAACTCGGAACCGTTAGTTGTGGCGACAAGAATGACGTGGACGGCGACGAGAATGACATGGACGGCGACAGAATGACGTGGACGGCAACGATGAGGACGAGGTCGAACCGTTTGTGCAACTTTTTTTTTTTTGCTGTATCTGATTGTAGCAGGCTTTAGTTTCTATGGTGTTCAGTGCCATGATAACTTGAGCTTATTCAAATTTAATCTGCCCATAACATGTCTAAGAACACATGTAATAACTGAACCACTTTAGAGCAGTTTTTATTTTTATCTTGTTATCGTTGCTATGAAGTCACAAATGTCAACTGTTTTGATCGTTGTTACTCTGACTCTATTTTATTTCAAATATTTATATTCGATCTTTATATTTAATACATTTAAATGTGAATGTCATAAACCTTCATTTGACTTGCACATCATTAATAGGAAGTTATACCGTGCGGCAGCTTTAATATTCGGTTAAAAAAACATTACTGGTTTTGTTATTATTATTTTAACAAAACGATAAAAATTAAATAAAACATTATTATTTATACCTAAAATATTAATGTTTTTTAACATTTCCGGCAAAGTGCCAAATAATAACAAAACCGGTAGAAAAAATAACAAAACCGATAGCGGTTTACCATATACCGGTTTACCGGATATGTTAACAAAACCGATAAAACACCAACAATAATAACAAAACCGGTAAAAATAATAATGTTTTCTGGTAATTTTTATCGGTTTTGTTAAAAAATATAATAACAAAATCGACAGTGTTTTTTTAACCGTATATTAAGGCTGCTGCACGTAAGACTTTTCCATCATTAATGTATCTTATGGGATTACCAAAAAGATTAGTTAAACTCTATGGATTAAATTTAGAATTTATACATAGATATTGAATAAAAAACAAATTTAATTAGACATATAAGCGAATCGAATGAACACAAATGAGGGTATGTTTTGTCCATTAGTTTAACTTTAACCGAATATACGAACGAATACGAATAATTAAACCAATTGAATTTCTTATTTGTGTTCATCATTAATAAATTTAGTTTGTTCGTGTTCGTTTGTGATAAATTAATACAAATGAACGAATGCAAACGAACATAAAATTAATTAAGTTTTATTTAATATTTTTTTTTTTCCAAATAATTATAGGTTTTATATTTTCTTTAATTAATTTGAGTATTTTTATTGGAGTTTAAATTTAATTGGATTTTACGATAATAATAGGTTTAAAGTTAAAATTTATTAGGTCTTAACCTCTCAAACGGTATGGAGATTAAGTTGAATATACATAAAAAAACAAACATTAATGAATATAAACGAACATAAATGAACGATTATCGATCATAAATGAATGTATTCTCGAATGTTCACGAACGTAAATGAACGAACTATTTATTTAACTTTTCATTTAATTAAATGAATATAAGATGTTATTTATGTTCATTTATTTAATAAATGAACGAATATAAACAAACTTTTCGTAGAACGGTACATTCGGTTCATTTTCAACTTTAATGCTTATACCCTTATCTACACCAAAACTAAACTTTTCCCGCCTTCTTCTTTCCAGCACCTCTATACCAACATTTTAGGGTTTTGAACACCAAAAAAGAAAGAGAAAAAAATCGAAACAGCCATGGATCTCGCTCAGATTGCTCAGCTGCTTGACCAAACGCTCAGCCCCGATGGCAACGTTGTTCGTGCATCAACTGACGCTCTCGATGGCCTCTCTTTGCTACCTCAATTCCCTTTCGCTCTCCTCTCCATCGCCGCCGGTAAACTAAACCCGCTCTTCTTCTTACTTCCAATCAGTGTTCCTTTGATTCCATTTCGAATTATCTTACTCTCGACAAAATTTCATTTTTGCTGAATCAGTTAACAGTGTTGTGATTATTTTTAATGATTTTTACAGGAGGTCAAAGTCAAGGTCAAAGAGTCGCTGCTTCAACTTATCTTAAAAACTTCGCGAGGCGAAACATTGAGGTTGGTGATGGATCGTCTTCAAAAGTCAGCAAGGAGTTCAAGGCCCAGCTGTTGCGAACTTTGCTTCAAGCCGAAGCGTCGGTTCTAAAAGTTCTAGTGGAAGCGGTATGGAGTTTCTGCAATTTTTATACTATTATGATGATATTACTATTTATTGTTTAAATTAATTATAATAACATATGAACATCGATGTCTTCCCCTCAACAGTTTCGAATTGTTGTCATTGCCGAGTTTGTTAAGCAGAATTCTTGGCCAGAACTTGTGCCTGAGTTGCGATCCGCTATTCAAAGCAGTAATGTCATAAGCAATGGTGCAAACATTGAATGGAGTACCATCAATACCCTTACGGTTCTTCATGCCCTTGTTAGACCTTTTCAGGTACTTTTTTTTTTCTCAATACTATGAAAATTTAGTACAGATATAATTTTATGCTTAAGGTTTCTAATCATGAGTTTTTTTATTGAAGTAAATGTGGCATAAGCTCAAAGGTAGCTTGAAGTAACAGATTTTGAGTTTAAGTTATTTTTGTTTCCTTTCTTATGGCAGTACTTTTTGAATCCTAAAGTTGCTAAGGAGCCAGTACCACCGCAGCTGGAACTAATTGCAAAAGAAATTCTTGCACCTTTGCTGACAGTGTTGCATCATTTCGTTGAAAAGGTGGCTGTCTTCAAACTCTCTTTTTTTCCACCCTAATTCTCTCGATCTGTTCAACAGATATCTGAATCTCCATCATAAAAGATATCTGGTCTGTAATACAGGCTACAGCTACCCATAGTAAAAAAGACCTGGAAACTGAGAAGATCCTTCTCCTTATATGCAAATGCTTATATTTTGCGGTGAGTAATGCCTTTTATCCCTCTAACTCAGGCAGCATTGGATGAATCTATTAGCCTTTTAAAAAACTAATTTCATCACTATGTGGCTATACAAACTTTAAAAGTTTAATGATCTGATTAAGAATCTGCATGCATTTTAACACGGTTTACCTATTGTCATGTTAGTTAGCTCCTGAGTAAGCACCTCTGGTAGCTGTAAGCCCCCAAATGGTTGCAGTTATTTTTGGTTGTTACTTAATTGAAAAGGTCCTATGAGTATATTTTGCTTTTTATGTTATTTCCTGTTTCTACTGGAATCTTTTTTAAAATTATGACTAGCTTTATAGGTGAGGTCATATATGCCGTCTGCTGTGGCTCCCCTTTTGTCTTCCTTCTGTCATGATCTAATTCGCATTCTGGGTTCATTGAGTTTGGATCATGGTGATACTTCAGAAGATGAGTACTTGCTAAGGTTAAAGATCGGAAAGAGGGCTTTGCAAATTTTCTGTTCTTTGACAACACGCCACCGCAAGTATTGTGATAAGTAATAATCATATCTTTCTAGTCTAATTTTCTAATGTTAATATATTTCGCATTCTTTCATGCCGTACCCTTATTTTTCAGGTTAATGCCCAACATTATAAACTGTGTTCTGAAGATTGTCAAATTTAGCTCAAATTTCAGTGTAAGTTATACAGTACCATAGCTCCTTGATTCTACTTTGGTTACGTAGATTTCTGCTGCTATATATTTTGATGCTTTAATGTTTCAGTTAAAACTAAAAGATTCAGTTTTCCTTTTATAGAAGCTTGATTTTCTATCCGAAAGGATTGTTTCTCTAGCTTTCGATGTGATTTCACACATCCTGGAGACAGGCCCAGTAAGTTCGCTCAAAATGTTGTTTCCACCATTCAGTATCAGTTTCAATGTTTTCTAGGTTGCATTTTTAACTTCCAAATGCTTACTCAATGCGTCTACACTTTCTGTTCAGGAAGTTAGTGCTAGGTGCTCTGAAATTTATATCCTTTAAGTTCACCTTTTTGTTTTCTTTGGAAATAGGGATGGAGATTAGTTTCACCGCATTTTTCTTTTTTGTTGGATTCTTCAATCATACCAGCGTTGGTGTTGAATGAGAAGGTATTTTTTAAATTTAAGGAAAAAGCATCTTCATCAACAATTTAAAAATTGAATAGAAGTTTAGTTAATTGATGGTTTTTTGGTGTTTGATTTCTACCAAGTAGGATATATTAGAGTGGGAAGAAGATCCAGAGGAGTACATTCGAAAGAATCTTCCATCTGAACTTGTGTGTACATTAGTTCTTTCTATTCGTCATTTCCTTTGTTTTCCTTCTTATATTGGGTCATAAACAAATGTGCCATGATTATATCGAGTGATGTATTCACCAATTTGATTGGATTTTATACAAACACTTTTAATTTGTATCTAGGAAGAAATATCTGGATGGAGGGAGGATTTATTTACAACCAGAAAAAGTGCAATAAACTTACTTGGCGTTATTTCAATGTCAAAGGTTGGTGCTAGATAGTCCTCTAAGAATGTTTTGAAGGTGTTTTTATCTCGATAGAATTACTATTTGTTTTATGCATACAGGGGCCTCCAACTGGGAGTTCTAATAATGGACCCTCAGCTTCATCCAAGCGCAAGAAAGGCGAAAAGATAAGAAAAATAGTCACCAATCTGTCGGGGAGATATTGGTGCTTCCATATCTATCAAAATTTCCCGTTCCTTCAGATTCTACTGCTTCTGATCCTATAATTTTGAAAGAGTGAGTTAATAAACATATTTCACATATTAGTCTTTTTAATATTTTATTTTTGTTGTTAATGGCTGTTTCCTTTAAAACTTCATGTTCTCTCTCTCCTGTATTTATCTGTTGTCTTTCTCCTTTTTCATATTTCATATTTCCTCTTCAGCAAGAGAAGTGGAGGGATTTGTCATAAAGTTTTTAATTTCTGATTGGTTGCTTTTCCTTTGTGGACGCAGTATCATCATTAATTTTCTTCTACTTTCCCCTTCCTTCTCAGTTCCCATCAGGAGTTATTAACATAAATTTAATTCTTTCATTCTATTTTTTTTTTGTGTGTCAACCATGGCAGTTATTTTGGTGTTCTAATGGCATATGGCGGCCTGCAAGATGTAAGCAGATCTAGCCTCTGTTACATTAATGAAAACTCTTACCCTTAATATTTTTAGTAACAAAATCTACCATTAATTTTTGTAATCCGCCATTCTACACTGCAGTTTCTGAGAGAGCAAAAACCTGCATATACAACAACTTTGGTTCAAACCCGGGTGCTACCATTGTACTCACTTCCCTTCTGTCCACCATACTTGGTTGCTGCTGCAAGTTGGGTGCTTGGGGAGCTTGCGTCATGTCTTCCAGAAGTGAGACATTGTTGTATTAGTTTCATCTCATGTTCTTTCATTAGGAGGAAGTCTTTTTTTAGTTTAAGCATGCCATTATTGTACTGATTTGCTTACACTGGTGTGCTGATTTTTTACTTGCTTCAAAACTATGTATAAAATGCATTGACTTGATAAATCTCATTTCCCGAGTTTGTATTCTTTTCAGGAGATGAGTGCAGACATCTATTATTCCTTGTTTAAGGCATTGGCAATGCCTGATAATGAAGAAACTTCTTGTTACCCTGTGCGAGTAGCTGCTGCAGGAGCAATTGCTGGGCTCCTTGAAGTAGGGTCCCCAAATCAAATCCTTAGTGTTACAAGGCATTCCCATTTTTTGTGATAATGTTTCACCTATCTTTTGTCTGTTCTTTTCAGAATGAGTATCTTCCACCTGAGTGGTTACCTCTTCTTCAAGTTGTAATTAGTAGGATTGGTAATGAAGATGAAGAAAACATCATTCTGTTTCAGCTTCTCAATTCTATTGTAGAGGCTGGAAACGATAACACAGCAATTCATACCTCATATTATTTCATCATTGGTTGATGTGATGTCGAAGTCCATACATCCTAGCCTGGAGCCATGGCCTCATGTAAGTATGAATTCCATTACATTTCAAACTTTTCTTCTCCTTAAAAATTTCAATTTCTGCAAGGTCGGTGTTTGCTTGCACGATCACAAAAAAGCAGCACGTCATGTCAAACATGGGTTTCTGTCAGGAAGTTAAATTCCAAAAATGTTTGCTTTAATTTTGGATTGTTGCATACATTACCTCTGACAGATTGTGGTTGAAAATGGACTGTAATGTAAATTTTCGTTGGGCGTTCCTGATTTGGTTGATAGTGAAAAAGCATTGCATTTGTTATAGGTGGTTGAACGGGGATTTGAAGCATTAGCAGTTATGGCTCAATCTTGGGAAAACTTCATCGACGAAGAGGATGAACAGAATGACTCAAGTGAAAAGAAGCATCTGGTCAGGCTGCCATTAGTAGAGCTTTATCAGCTCTCTTGCAACAGGCTTGGCTCTCGGCTCCACTGGTTGGTTTTTTCTTCTTGTAATATGAGCTTTTAACAATACTCTGCTACTTGAGCAGTTAAGCATACCATGCCTATTAATGGGTAAGAGAATTAACATGTTTGACTGTTGATGGTAAAATTTGTATGCAAGCATATAAAATTTCAGAATTTTATTAGAACAGAAAAGATCTTGATATATGGTGTCTTTCTGCTCCGGTTTTACTCATTTTTTTATATATTCAAACTAATATCTAGGCTAAATTAAAAAGTTGTTCATATGCTTCATAATTGACATTATTTGTTGCTCTACTTCGTGCTTTTTATTCATCAGATGATTATTCCCTGCTATTAGAAGTTACCTAATTAACTTATTTTTTTTATGATATATTTACTTTCTCCTTAATTTATTGCAATGATCAGGAAGGTGAGGCATCACCACCTCCATCATGTATAGATCATTCATCAACGTGCTTCGATCCATTATACTCTCTGTTACCAGAAGCAATGTAGTCAGAGAGCTTAAACTATCCGAATTACTCCTAGTTTGGGCCGACTTGATTGCAGATTGGCATGCATGGGAAGAATCGGAAGATATGTCTGTCTTTGATTGCATCAAGGAAGTGGTTAGTTTGCATAGTAAATATGGACTGGAGAATTTCATCGTTAGAAAAACCCCGCCTGCTCCTGCTCCACCTGTGCCACAGAGATCCATTATTGAAGCAATAAGTGCATTTGTCAGCGAGGCCATTTTACAATACCCGTCTGCAATGTGGAGAGCTTGCTCGTGTGTTCACATACTTTTACACGTCCCAACTTATTCAGGTGAAACAGAAGGTGTGCGGCTATCAATTGCAGTTGTCTTCTGCCAGGCAGCATTTTCTCGTTTCAAAGGTGTAAGAAGCAAGCCTTCTTCGTTGTGGAAGCCTCTCTTGCTTGCTATTGCATCATGCTATTTATGTCATCCCGAAGCAGTGGAGGCAGTACTGGAAAGGAAGGCGATGGAGGCTTTGTGACCTGGGCATCTGCACTGGCTTTTGCCTGCACTCGTTCTTCTGAAGTCAGCCTGTCTGCAAAGTCAGAGATAAAGTTGGCGGGTAAGTATCTATTTTACAGCTCATCATCCTTCCCCTGTAAAACAACCGACAGAAACTCTCATGTTTTTTTTTGTTCGCAGTGATGACACTGGTAAAGATGATTGAAAGGTTATTGGGAGTAGGCAATCCAAGAGGTGATTTATTGCAAGATTGCTTTGCTTCGCTGATTGAGACATCTATACAATTGAAAGAGCTGGATGAAGAAATGGAAGAGGAAGAAAATGGTGAAGAATCTGAAGATGATAACAATGACGAGGAAGATGACGAAATTGAAATTGATGATGAGGTCAAACTCTTGAAATTCGCCAACCTTTTTTAGAACATCCAGTTGCATATTTTTGTAGGAATTCAGCATGTGCACCGGTAAATAACATGTTCTGTTTTTTCGGTGGCGGACAGGAATCTGAGAGTGAACTTGAAGAAACTGAAGAACAGTTTCTGGAAAGGTATGCGCAAGCAGCTTCGGCATTGGAGGACGGTATAGTTGAAGAAGGGGATGCAGAAGATCAAGAACTCGAGATCGAATTAGGTAAGCTTTTGATGACTGTTCTATATAAATAATTACTTGTAGATCTGTCAACTAACCCGAATTTGAAATCCGATCCAGTAATAATTCAAATTCACTCAAACATGAACCCGAAATAACTTGAATTAAATAAAAACCGAAATGATCCGAACTTGTAATGACTCAACTCAAAAAACTCGAGCCTTAAACCAAAATAACTCCAAAACAACTCGGTCCAGCCAATCGGCAGGTGTAGTCGCATACATTTTGGTAACCATTAATGTAAGAAAATCAATTTGCTATATGGAATTTGACTTAATTGCTTTTGTGAATGCTGATGAACGGGTGACAACAGGTAATTTGGAAGAAGTGGATGAAGAGAAAATGGTGGTATCATTGATAGGGGGATACCACCAGGTTCTTATCAAGGGACAAGCTCTCTCTTCTCAGCTTGTGTCAAGTTTCATTAGTGCCTTCCCCGATTCCAGTTCATTCTTCCACCGGTACGTGTAGGCTTCTTTCACTTTATATCACATGGTATATGGTGTTTGTAATTTTTTAATCATTAATTTTGATATTTTGGGTGTTCTAGAGTTTGATTTTTGTTATGGAATTTGAGAGGTAATTAATTGGCTTGCGACTGTGGAATATATTCAAATTGCTGTTGTGGTTTTCTCTTAGGGACCATTTCTATAGTAAGATTTATTTTTTTAATCTAATTATTATTATTAATAATGTTAACTTATGAACATATTATTTTCACAATGTAATTATCTACGTCTCCCATAACATTTTATTTGATATTTTTTCAAGTTGAATTGTTTGAGTTTATTGAATTCGAGTCAAATCAAGTTCGAGTTTTTTGTTTAAATTTAACTATAAATATCTGTAATATTATAGTACTAATTGATTCAATTTTAAACAACTTTCTATAACTATATGCAATATACATATATATTTTTTCATGTGCTATAAATATATAATGCAATCCAATATTTATTATAAATTTCGAGTTTTTCAAATTATTCGACTTTTATTTTATAACTCAAATTTTATTTGAAATTATTTCGAATTGAATCAAATTTGTTCACCTTAATTCAATTTCGAGGTTTTTTGAATTATTTGAGTTTTATTTTATAACTCAAATTTTATTTGAAATCATTTCGAATTGAATTGAATTTTGTTCACCTCTAATTTAATTTAATTTTTTTAGAATTACTTAAGTTATATTTTATAATTGAAATTTCATTTGAAAATTTGTCGTCAATACATCCATGCAAACATGACTTCATCAGATGATAGGCATTATAGTCAAAATAATAAAAGAAAATAATCTCAGTGATAAAAAATACCTTATAATATACGATTTTAACCAACTTTTTGTGCATTTGCCAAAATGACCAACTAAATCGTAATGCGATCGATAATTCGCAACGCGATCTCCGTATCACAAATCAGTTTCCAGATTCACAATGCGATTTTGGACTATCGCAATGCGAACTTGGACTATCGCAATGCGAATATGTAAATCGCAATGCGATAATCTATCGCATTGCGATAGTCCCAAATCGCAACGACTTGTGGTATTACATTTGTTTCTTAAGAATTTTCTCTACAAAAATAGTATTCGCGCGGACGTGTCGAAGCACGTATTACCACGACCACGACCCGACTCGACTCGAGACAGACGGCGGCGGCGACGGCGCGCGAGAGTCCCCCTTGTTCTCTATCACTCAACAAGGAAGTGGGAAAACCAAACCTTAAATACCATTCCCAATAGTGTTTCCAATACTATGTGGGATTAGGTATTACCAACACTTGTTCCCAATACTATGTGAGATTGAGCCTTAAATAGTGATATTATTTTTGAATGTTTTGCTTAAAATTGCAATAATCGCGATTGATTGTAGATTGACATTTAATTATGACATATTTAATCGTATAATACTAATGCAATTGGTTGCTGATTTAGTTGTTTTAAGGTGCATGATTGCTAATTGTTTCCTGAATAATCACATTGTATTGAAAACAAGTGTTGGTAATGCTCAATCCCACATAGTATTGGAAACACTGTTGTGAATGGTATTTAAGGCTTGGCTTTCCACTTCCTTGTTGAGTGATAGAGAACAAGGGGGACTCTCGCGCGCCGCCGCCGCCGCCGTCCGTCTCTTCTCGTCTCGGATAATTTTTTGTAAAAGAAGGATATGAAGAAGATGAGACAAAAATATGAAGGTGGTTTTTAGAAAAAAGAAAAAGGTTTTCCCTCATCTGCTTAAGGTTACGGTATTCAACCTCCGTTGTAGAACGAGATGTTGCATTCAACCGAGTCGAGTAAAAAATTTCGAGTTATCCAAGTTGATGAGTCTTATTTTATAATTCAAACTTTATTTGAAATTTTTTGAGTCGGGTTGTTCGAGTTTTTGTTTAAATCCAATTGAAAATATGTATAATATCATAATATTATTTGATTTCAATTTAAATTGTTTTCTATAATCATATACAATCAAGGACGGAGCCAGAACTAAATATTAACAGAGGCCGAAATATTGGACTATTTAAAAAAATATAAAGACTTATTAGGTATTTAAACTCAAAATTCAGTACGAACCAAGCGACCATAGTGATTAAGAGATTGTTGTTATCCTTGAGGTCTCGAGTTCGAGTATTGCTCATGTAGGGGTATGAACTTTCATTGTCAAGTAGTTGAGTCTTTGTACATATATTACCTTGTATTCACCTTAGATTTAAAAAAAAACTCTCAAAATTCACAATATAACACTAATTTGTCTAATATTTAAACTTACAATGACCTAAATTGTTATTAGTCCAAAAATTTTGAGAACACGTGGTTGTCCTTCATTAGTTCAATTCTAACTTGATTAAATATTTAATAAAATATTCTTTCTAATATTAATTTTTAAAAATATTAAATAAATATTAAATTCTAATTTTATTAAAAAATAATAAACATTATTATTATTAACTGTTGTTAAAAAATAATAATTAATGAATTATAATTAATTTGATCCCTCAATTGTAATTAAAAGTTTATTTTAATATTTTTTTTATATTTTTAAACAATTAATTTTAAAAGTCAATAAATTTTTCAAAAATATATGAAATTTATAAATTTATAAATTATAAAATATTTCTTATCATCATCATCATCATTTTGTAAAAGAAATACTAGTTATAATTTTTTTATAAAATTATTCATATTTTAAATTACTTAGGGTGCGTTTGGTTCACGGAATGTAAGATTACCAGTGGGAATAAAAGATTACCAGGGAATAGGATTACTGGGAATGTTGTATTTTGTGTTTGGTTGGTTTAGCAGGAATGTAAGATTACCGTGTTTGGTCAAAGGAATAAAAGATTATTGGAATGTATATTTGACCAAATTGTCCTTATTATATATTTGTATAATATTACAAATTGTAAAATATTTATATATTTTCTTTAAAAAATTAAATTCATAATATTTATATAATTTTTTTACAAAATTAAAAATATAAAAAATGTTTAATGAAAGGGTAAAAAAAATTTAACCCCTAAACTTCATATAAAATTTTAATTATAGATTTTTTTTGTAAATCTAAAATAATTTAAGGATAAATTTGTAATTTAACCTTCGTAGAATTTTCAATGACAGAAGAATGATATTTTTGAAAAAAATAAAAATTTAAGGGTATTTTAGTCCAAAACGCCGGTAATGTTACAATACCTAAGGGAAGGGAGGTAATGACATTCCCGGTAATATACCCCAAAAAATCTACTATTGGTAATAAAAACATTACCGGGAATGAGATTCCCGGCCAACCAAACATGGGAATGTGAAATTTCCATCCCATGGGAATCCCACATTCCTTGAACCAAACACCCCTTTACATTCAAAGTTTTCCTACACTAGATTATACGTATTATGTAATTTCATGCAAAAATAAAAATTTGTCAAGTTATAAAATAATTTACAAAAGAATATTTAAAGATTTTAATGTAGAAAGTTTTTTTTTATGAAGACACAAAAAATAAATAACTAAAATTGACTTTTTTACATAAATATCACCCTAGTAGAAATTAATTACATATTAAGCACATTTTAAAAATATTTATAAAATTAGCACTATATTTTTTACAATTTACGTAAGGCTCGATGCATGAGCTGCGCCTACGTGATGCATAGGATGTGTCTTTCTGTAAAAGATATTAGATCAAAAAATTAAGATAGAAGGATGTGTGACAGGGAAATAAAGATAGTAAGGGTGATTTATTAGGAAATTCGCCCAAATGAAGATATGTAAAAATAATTTTAAATGTTTCTATATTTTGCTAAAAGAAATTATCTTAATATTGTATGGTAAGTCCCATTGATTGATACATATTAAATAGGATATTTCAGGTAAAAGTTTACCTCATCGCGACTCTGAGGCCAAGGTATAGGTCTCTGGTACCTGTTCAGTCTCGGAACCACAAAATCCAACATTTTATCTTTCCCAGGACACCTCTCGTATTTAGAAATAGATATGAGATTCGAATTCGATGAGTTTTGATCCGATCTGATCTAATCTGATTGTGTTAGATTCTTTTAAAAAAATCAGGTTCGGATCGGGTTAGATTTTTTAAATGTGATGTTCGGATCGGATCGTATTTAGATTTAGGATGAAAAATACTCGACTTGACTCGATCTAAAAAAATATAATTTTACCTTACATATTTATAAATAAATACAATAATACCCTTATATATATATTTTAATTAAATCATTATTTTTATTAAATAAAAACAATTTTTTTATTATTTCAGTTCAAATCGAATTTTTAAATTATATAACAGATCAAATTCGGATAGACTTAAATTTTAAGTTAGATCTAAAATGAAAGAGTCATTGTTATTAGATCAAGTCAGATGAACAAAAAAATCCGTCGTAATCCGACCCAAGCCTATCCTACTCGTATTTCTCCCTCTTTTCACTATCACTAAACAGCTTAATTGTTTCCTCGCTATCCAAACACAGTATATAATCAACTTTACTCTTCTCGCACACCTTATATATCTCAAACCTAATCCTAACTGCATCATCGTTCTCACTCTTCCTTTTCTCTTCTTCTTCCTCGTTTCCACCACCGAACTCTGTAGAACCACTCGTGGAGTTCCAATCTGATTCTTCGACGATGAACTCACTAGTCATTGTTCCATTTCGTCGATTATCCCTGTCCTTAGCACAGTCGACGGAGGAGGAGGAGGAGGGGGAGAAAGCGGAGGTGACGCATGCGGAGTTGGTAAGAAGTAATCCGTTGAGAAGGAAGAGAAAAGAGAAAAAAAGACGAGGATAAGTGAGTAGCAAAGAAAACGAGGGAAGCAGAGAGGAAAACAACGACTATAAATTGAACAAACTTTGGGGTTAAGGATATCAATTATCCTCGTCGAAGATGCCGCGGCGGTTGTTGCAACACTGTTTATTGGAGCTATCGTTTTCATTTTGTTTGAACTCAATGGGGAACTACTTTTATTCGTCAAATTTCCTCAGGAAAGTGACGGAAAAACATTCGGTCTAGAGAGAGACTGAAATTCGATTTGCAGAAGAAAATAAAAGATCGGAGGCGGAGAGAGAGGAGATGTGAACAGAGAGAGCATGTGGTACACACTTCCAAGGTGGAGACATTTAAAAAATCAGTAATACTAAAATCTATAGCAATAAATAACGTTGTGATAGGGGTTCAAAATTTAGTTTTAATCGAATTAATTGATTAAATTAAATTAGTTCGATTAATTCGGTCGGTCATCGAATTAATTCGGTCGGAGAACGGTTAAGGATTTTTTTAGAATTCGATTAACGGTTAATTCGGTTCGAAATCGATTAATTAACCGAATTAATCTTTAAATATAATTATATTAAGAGGCTCAATCCATTTAAAATCCAAATCAATATTAATTAATTAAAATAATATCAAAACTAAATGTAAAATGTTTGAATCAAATTAATTAGATATTATTTATAATTAGATATTATTTAAATTAATTGTAAATTGTTATTTTTAATTAAAAAATATTAAATTAAAAAATTCTAAAAAATTTCGGTTAATTCGAAAATTAATCGAATTAATCGAAATTTATTCGGTTCGGTTAATATTTTTGAAAAAAAATTCAGTTCGATTAACGGTTAAAGAAAAAAAATTCGATTAATTCAAAAATGGTATTTCGGTCGATTCGGTCATCGAATTAACCGAATGAACACCCCTATCCTGAGATTCTCAGATTTGGGGGAAAAGATGAAGAACAGAAGATACGGTAACTTGCACTGCGATTGCCGACTTTTTTTCTTCTATTTTCTTTGGGCAAAATTGACCAAATAATGTTTTAGAAAATAATTTTTTTCTATATTTGTTTGAAAATTATTTTTTTCGTATAGAGTTATTGTTAAAATATTTTATTAAAGACGTATAGATTATATAATAATTTTGAAAAGTGAAATGAATCATCCGACGAATTTGAGAATACATATAGATCATTCTATGATTTCTTTTAAGATGCATGCATGTCCTTAAGCTAACAATATAGTAGTTTAAACTACGTCTTTCCAAATATATCAAATAATCTCGATATTTTTTTAAAAATATTATCAGATAATTCAAACATCTATAATAATATACTGTAATAATAATCTAGATGGAAAAAAAAATATTTACATCCCCTTATCTGAGCAAATCCTTTATTCACTACATTATGTATGAAATTTTTCTATTTTTCTTTGCTAAATTTTAATATAAAAAATATAATTGATTAATAATTTTTATTAAACTTTAATTTAATTAATATCATGATGTATTTAAATAGTAAACCAAATAGATTTTAGTTTAATTTTTATTTAACCAAACGACCAAAATTATCTTTTCAAAGATTTTTTTTTGGAAGTTTCCAAAATGTATCTAAGCAGTAAACTAAAGTTTTCATATCTTTATAGTGTACCTTAACTATACATCAGCATTTCAACATCTTAATCCTGAAAACGAAAATTAATTACATATTTTTAACGATCTTCAAAAGACTAGACAGTCTGGACAACCGACTGGAAGAGCTTCAAGCTCTATGGCGTCCACACAAGGGCACATGAAGACTGTCAACGTAGTTCGATCAGGGTTAACAACCTCCGCAGTCGACAACTCTTGGATCGACAAGATTTGTTGTCCGCAATTGATGTAGGAAATATAATCATCGTCCTTGAAAAACTACATAATGAAGAGAACAACACTTTTTATAAGTAGAATGGCCATCTCCTCCATTTTTGCGTCAATGAAGGAGACTATGAAAAGTGATGTGCCAACGGCTATATCGAGCCAATCTAGAGTGGAGATACCAGTGGCGGATTCAGAAATATTTTTCAGGATTTACATATATATATATATATATATATTAATCACATAAAATTTTAGGGTGGGTACAATTAAAATTTCAAGGTAGATAAAACTATTAAAATATGTAATTATTCGAAGAAAATTTGAATTTCAAGGTGTGCATGTGCTCACCCCAGATCCTTAATGGATCCGCCACTGGTTAGAACTAATCATATATTAAAATTAACACAAGTGAACTAATAACTTAAAAGAAATTAAGATTTAATTAGAAAACTTATAATTAGAAGATAATGTAACACTTTTATTAATATGCAATAAATTGTAGTATAACACACTTATCACACTATTTTTTCTCTACCTATAAGTTATCTTACTCTAACACACTCTTTACACTCTTCACTACTCTAGTAACAATGATAAATCTCATCTCATATTTATATATTTTAGTGTTTATTGGATTGTTGATACATGTCAAAATCTTAGTTATTAATCTTATAAATGTTGAGAATCTTTTTATAGATAATTCTATATGTAATATCAAATATTACAGATTTCTAGATTATTTTATGAATATTTTTAATATATATTATTTTAGAATATTCTTAAGATATATCTCGTAAATGATAATTATATATTTATACAATGACTTTCCAATATTGACATTTTTTAATGATTAAAAAGAAATTCTTTTATTTGAAAATAAATAAATAAAAATTTTAGTTAATTTGTACAAATTACTTTTAATTTGATACTATTAATTATTCTCTATTGTTGTCTGCAACCGCACGTCGATAAAACTTTTATTTTCGTATGCGTTAGATATTTGATATGACTTGACAATATATCTTGGTGCAGTCGCTCTATCTTAGCTTGAGTTTATTCTCCTGCTTCCCAGTCGGATGAGGCAACATTGTCAATCTTGTAATGTATTCAGAGCAGGATGGAGATGCCTCGTACAAAACAAGTTGCCTATAACATGAAGTTTTGTTGTGAGGCACGTAAAATAAGGTTGATAAACAACGTGATCAATAAAAAATGTAGTAGATTAAAAGCGTAGCACAAAATGTTATAAATCAGAACCAAAAAAATTATCAGCCAGAGTAACATAACATGTTGCACTAAAATATTATACAAGATAAGAAAATGAGTTATAATCAATAAATGTTATAGATACTTTAACATTTTAGGTTTCACCTAAAAGGTTACTAGAGTTTAAGCGTATGAGGTCTTAGACATTCCCATGATAAGAAAATAAGTTGAAAGCTAAAAATATTATGAATATATATAAGAAACATGGTTGCGCTAAGAAAGTCATTATTCACTAAGAAATATGTTACGATCTATAATATTAATATTTCTATTAATTTTTCAAAAGTATTTATAGATTTTAATCCTTTGATTGATTCAAATATACTATTTTAATTTTAAAAATGTATTTATTAATTAATGTTGTGAAATATAGATTTGATTTAGTGATTTGATTATATGTTGACTTAGTATTTGTAAATTTTAATTCTTTGATTTAATATGCATAAAAAATTTATTTGATTTAATATATATATTGTTGAAAACATTTTTGATATTTCGATATAGCAAATTAAGTTAAATGAATTTTAAGATTTCACAAATGATTTTACAAATTTATATTCGATTCATTTAACCGAATATCAAATTATTACTCCAAGTTTTTCAAGATCAATTTTAATCCTTACTAAATGTGTAAAATTGTGATTTGTACTTAAACTATTTTTGAAACAATTTTCACAAAGTATTTTGAACCAAAAACAAGCCTTAAATCAATTATTCAAAGGCATGCACCGATGCATCGATGAATTAATTGAACATCGAATGCATTCCATGCACTGATGCACTCTCAATGCATCGATGCACTCTGAATATTTTCAAAACATCGAATGCATTTGATGCATCGATGCACAAGCCATGCATCGATGCACCATGCTATTTTTCAAACATCGAATGCATTTCATGCATCGATGCACACTTGGTGCACCGATGCATCAAGTGCTCCAACGGTCAAAATATTTGAATTTTACACGAATGCACCGATGCATCCTTGATCATGCATCGATGCATGAGACGCTCCACCTAGAGAAAAATTAATTGTTTTCACACTTAAACGGCTCTATTGACTCCACTAATTATCACCAACGTTCAGAATTGATTCAAGGGGTATTTAAACAAGTTCTGAAGCCATTGATCAACAACAAGAAACATCAAGCAATTAGAATCAAGAGAGAATCAAAGAGAAAGCATCAAACCTCAAGTTTGAGCATTTTAAGCCTATTTTTCATTCAAATAGTCATTTTGCTTTCAAGAACACTTATTGTGCTCAATTGTATTTATTCTTGAGTGTTATTTCTTTGTTCTAGAATTGTGCAAACATATTTGCCTTGTGAGGTTTTTCTTGTAAGTTTGCAAATTTGTATTTCTCTTTGAGAAAAGAGTGTTCTCAAGAATTGGGGTATATTCTTGAGGGAGTTGTAAGGTTATCTCTTTGGCCTCAAAAGAAAGAACAAATTAGTGAATTTATTGGAAAATCCTTAGTGTGGATAGCTAAGGTAGTGGACGTAGACTTTGGTTGATAAAGTCGAACCACTCTAAATCGCTGTGCAATTTCTTTCAATTTTCTACAAAAGCTTCCACCAAAATTTTTATTGCCAATTCACCCCCCTCTTGGCCAATTCAGTCAATCGATTAACTCAACAATTGGTATCAGAGCCTCACTCATTTGAAGGTTTAATCACCTCTTGAGTAGATCCGGGAAGAGTTAAATCGATAAAGATGGCGTCCACTTCTGGTTCATTCTCCATGGAAGAATCCAGACCAATTGGCGTGCCTCCACACTTCAATGGAACAAATTATCGTCGTTGGAAGAGGTTCATGATGATGTTTATTCAAGCACATGATATGGAAGCTTGGATGATAATCGAGAACGGATATTCTTTTCCTACAAAGAAGGTAAAGAAGTGGAGTAATCAAGAACGGAAGGAAGCTCAACAAAACACAAAGGCTATGCATATGTTGTGTTGTGCAATTGATCCTAATGTATATAAAGGAGTTTCTTCTTGTTCAAGTGCCAAGGAAATGTGGGATAAGCTTGAGGAGATCTATGGAGACAAGGAAAAAGAAGAACCAATAAAAGTGATGTCTCTATTAGCTCTCACAGAGCCAAAGGTATCTTCTAACTCAAATAGATTAAATTCAAAATCTTTTAGTGAGTTACAAGATGCTTATGATGAATTATTTTCGGAGTTTGAGACCATGAACTCCAAATACAATAAATTGATTTCTAAATTTATTACTAAAAATGATCTTATTTTGAAAGCTAAAAAGGACTTGGAAAATAAAAATGAAATGTTGAAAAAGGAGTTAGAGCTTTCAAAAATAAAATCGGAAAACTTTGAAAAAGAAATTTTCAAATTAAACAAACTTCTTCTAGAAACTAAAATGGATTTTGAAGAACAAAATGAAATTTCGAAGAAGAATTTAGAGCTTTCAAAGATAAAATTTGAAAGTATGGAAAAGGAAATTTTCGATTTAGAAGTTAAGCTTGAATGTTTAACAAAAGAAAAAGAGATCATTTTAAATAATTCATCTAGTTCAATAATGACAATATGCTCACATTGTCATTATCATGGTCATAAGGAACATACTTGTCCTTTAAAGAAAGGAAAACGATTTAAAATTAGACAAATATGGGTTCCAAAAGGAATAAGAGGCATTGAAACTAATGTTCAAGGATCCAAAGCAATTTGGATACCAAAATACACTTAAATGTCTCTTGTAGATGTGTGGGAGCAATGGTGATGAAGATGATGATATTCAAGATGCTCTAGCCACACATGAAAAAGGAATGGGTAACCTCTAAACTTAATGTTATTATTTTATTTGGTTGCTCATTTAGTTTGTGCATACATGAGGTTTTAAATGTTGAATAATTTTTGATTTTGCATAATTGTTTTATTCTCATGTATGTTGAAAATATGGTTATGATGAACATTTTAAAGTTATATTTATTTTTTTTAGAATTTTAGTTCATCATAATAAAACTTGGTCAAAATTTTAACGTAATTGATATTCATTTTAAACCATTTATATCAATTTTCAAACAATTTGATTTTTGACCTTAAATTTTGTTCTAATGTTTATGCAAGTAATTTCAAAGTTTTAATGATATCTCTCTAAATCGATATCAATCTTTAATGCATAACATCTTTGTAAAACTTTATGCATATGCTTAATTTTGATAATCAACATTGCATAATGTTTTATATGTGAATGGAATAAAGCATAATCTATTGAGTATTAGTCAATTATGCGATAAGGGATTCAATGTCTTGTTTGAAATTAATGGTTGTAAAGTCATTGACATTGCATCTAATCGGATTATGCTTGTTGGTCATAAAATAGGAAACATTTACATGGTGCATTTAGACTCTATTGATATGACTAATTTATGCCTAGTTGCTAAGAATGAGCCTGATAGTTGGTTTTGGCATAGGAGACTAGGACATGCTAGTATGAGTGTTTTGCAACGGTTAATTCAAGGAGACCTAGTAAGAGGGTTGCCTAAGCTTAAATTTGATAATGATAAAATCTGTGATGCTTGTGCTAAAGGAAAACAAAAGCGAGTTTCTTTTAAATCTATTAATGATGTATCAACTAGTAGAGTATTACAATTGATCCATTTAGATCTTTTTGGTCCAACTAGAACTACTAGCTTGGGTGGAAAACAATATGCATTTGTCTTGGTAGATGACTATTCTAGATATACTTGGGTTCTATTTTTAAGTACTAAAGATGAAGCATTAGAACATTTCATCACATTTTCAAAAATAATCCAAAACGAAAATGGTTACTCTATCACTAGTGTTAGAAGTGATCATGGTACTGAATTTGAAAATCTTCAATTTATTGAGTTTTGTAATTCTAATGGTATTAGCCATAATTTTTCAACACCTAGAACCCCTCAACAAAATGGAGTTGTTGAGAGGAAAAATCGAACTTTAGAAGAAATGGCTAGAACCATGCTTTGTGAAAATAATTTGCTAAAATATTTTTGGGCGGAAGCCACAAATACCGCTTGTTATGTTGTAAATCGAGTAATGATTAGGCCAATTATAAAGAAAACTCCATATGAAATTTTCAAAAATAAAAAGCCTAACATTAGCTATTTTCATCCTTTTGGATGTAAATGTTTTGTTTTAAACAACGGTAAAGAAAACCTTGGCAAATTTGATGCTAAAAGTGATGAAGGAATTTTTCTGGGTTATTCCTTAAATTCTAAAGCCTATCGTGTATTTAATAAAAGAACTTTAGTTGTAGAAGAGTCTATACATGTTGTTTTCGATGATAATCCCCTTCCGAGGAATGATTCTCGTGTGAATGATGATGTAGGTGTTATAAATACAAATGACGTTAGACATGACGTTGGAGAACCATCATCAAAGGAAGAAACGAAAAAATGAGGAAACTCATGATCCTCTTGAGAATCCAACCATTGAAGAAAGGGAAGTATCTTATCCAAGAGAGTACAACTATGTCAAGGATGGTGAAATTATAGGTGATCCATCAAAAGGGGTAACAACTCGATCTTCTCTTAGAAATATTTGTAATTATGTTGCATTTATCTCATGCATAGAGCCTAAGAATATTAAAGAAGCATTAAATGATGAACATTGGATTATGGCTATGCAAGAAGAGTTAAATCAATTTGAGAGAAGTAAAGTATGAACATTAGTTGAAAGGCCTAGTAATAAATCTACTGTAGGTACTAGATGGGTATTTAGGAATAAGCTTGATGAGAGTGGTAATATAGTGAGAAACAAGGCTAGACTTGTTGCTCAAGGGTATACTCAAGAAGAGGGCATAGACTATGATGAAACATACGCTCCCGTAGCTAGGATGGAAGCAATTAGAATGTTATTAGCATTTGCATGTTTCAATGAATTTAAATTATATCAAATGGATGTTAAAAGTGCATTTTTAAATGGTTTTATAAAAGAAGAAGTGTATGTGGAACAACCTCCAGGTTTTAAAGATTCAAAATTTCCAGATCATGTTCTTAAATTGACAAAAGCTCTTTATGGTTTAAAACAAGCTCATAGAGCTTGGTATGAAAGATTGTCAAAATTTTTAATTGAAAAAGGTTTTTCAAAAGGAAAGGTTGACACTACATTGTTTTTAAAAGCATAAAGGTAAAGATTTATTAGTAGTTCAAATTTATGTTGATGATATAATATTTGGTTCTACTAATGATGTTCTTTGCCAAGAATTTTCTAAGCTAATGCAAAGTGAGTTTGAGATGAGCATGATGGGGGAGCTCTCATTTTTCTTGGGACTCCAAATCAAGCAAAGAAAAGATGGCATCTTCATTAATCAATCTAAGTACGTCAAAGATATGCTCAAGAAGTTTGGACTGGAAAATGGGAAACCTCATGACACTCCAATGAGCTCTTCAACAAAGCTTGACTTAGATGAAGGAGGTAAATGTGTAGATGTTAAATTATATAGGTCAATGATTGGCTCTTTGCTTTATCTAACTGCAAGTAGACCGGACATTATGTTTAGTGTTTGCTTATGTGCTAGATTTCAATCATGTCATAAGGAATCACATTTACTAGCTGTTAAGAGAATCTTTAGATACCTTAAGGACACTCCTAGTTTAGGACTTTGGTATCCTAGAGACTCTAGCTTTCGCTTGCATGCCTTTTCTGATGCGGATTATGGAGGATGCAAATTAGATAGGAAAAGCACCTCCGGTACTTGCCAATTCCTTAGAAATATGCTGATTTCTTGGTTTTCAAAGAAACAAAATTGTGTTGCATTATCTACCACTGAAGCGGAATACATTTCAGCCGATAGTTATTGTGCACAAGTTTTATGGATGAAACAACAACTTTTTGATTATGGAATTGAAGTAGGTACCATTCCTATCAAGTGTGACAATACTAGTGCTATTTGTCTCACTAAAAATCCCATCCAACACTCTAGAACTAAGCATATTGAAATAAGACATCACTTCATTAGGGACCATGTCACTAAGGAAGATGTAGTTCTAGAATTTGTTGATACTTTGCACCAATTAGCGGATATTTTTACAAAACCCTTAGATAAAGAATGATTTTGGACACTTAGGAGAGAATTAGGTTTAACTGGCCTATCTTCACTTAGTGTTTAAAATATTTTAGCACTTTTAAATAATATTGAAAAATGCTTATAATAATAATTTTTGATTGCATTCTTGCTATTAGTTAGGGGGAGTTTATGATTCTTAATGAAAATTAATTTTATGTTCAAATAAAGTTTGAAGATTAATTTGATTGATTGAACATAATTAATTTTTGATATATGAGTTGCCATTACCATTAGAGCCAAATTATTTAGCATTTTAAGTGTTTAAAACGGATTTTTGACATTTTTGTGCTTCATGCACCGATGCATTTAACAATGCATCGTTGCATCCCTTTGAATATGTATCGATGCATCACCATGATGCACCGATGCATGCCTTGAATAGGCATCGATGCATAAAGACCATGCACCGATGCATCCGTCGGGTTTTAGGTTTAAAATCCTCATCTTCTTCATTTTTCTCAAACCCTAAACACTAAAACATACATCTATTCGACCTCTCTCTCTCTCCAAAATCTCTATTTTTGCTCAAAATCTTCGGGAAAACATCGGATTCTTCAAGATTTTCATATTACAAACCTGCTACACTCATTAAATCGCGCAAAACATCTCCTCATTCCCCTCAATCCGAATTTTTCAAGGTATTTTCACAAAAACTCTATTTCATTAAATTTTTGAACTTAGGACTAGTTTAGATTAGTTCTAGTTTGAAATAATTATCGGGCATTGGTTATATGATGATTCTAAACTAGTTTCTACAATGAATTTCATCAAAAACACATAATTTTTCAAAATTGTTTTTGAAATTTCGAATGTAAAAAAAAAATTCGAAAATTACTGATTCAATTGTGTTGTTTTCATGAAAACTATGCGTATTATGATATTAATTTTAAATAGTTTTCAAAACTTTGCCCATTAGGACTTTGTTAGAGAACCTTGAATTATTGAGGACTCATTTGAGTTTTGGGATTAATTGTTGTGCATACATGTGTTTTAAAATTGCAGGTGATATTCCTTTTCCGATTTTCCTTACCATGACTAATCCTAAACGCCCTAGGACATCCTCTAGTCGGTCTCACCAAAACCGTCCTTCCGTTCCTCAACATCCTCCTCCCGATCCTCCGATGGAGTAGACTTACTTGCCATGTTTTCTTGTTCTTAAAACTTGGATTTGATTTTTGTGGTTTGATTGATACTTTGAACTTGATTAGTTGTTGGATGTTTGTTTGAGGATGCTTGAACTTATATTTGGTTTGACATTTTTAACGCTTTCTGTTTATTAATTTTGCATCATTAGAAATTTATGATCAAATTATGCCATTTCACATTTTATTATGAATATTGTTTATGAAAACTAATGGCTAATCTCTCTTTTGATTGTGATCTTAGCAGCCTATTATTAATAAATCAATTGGCTAATGTTTTTCAAAATTCTTGTTTAAAACGTTTTTATAGAGTCTTTTTGATTTAACAAAAAGGGGGAGAAAATTTAAGATGTGTTATAGTAAGGGGGAGTAAGTTTTTCAAAATCGATTTCAAAAATAATTTCTTAAACAAATCTTAAAATTACTCAAATGTTTTGTTATATCAAAAAGGGGGAGATTGTTGAAAACATTTTTGATATTTCGATATAACAAATTAAGTTAAATGAATTTTAAGATTTCACAAATGATTTTACAAATTTATATTCGATTCATTTAACCGAATATCAAATTATTACTCCAAGTTTTTCAAGATCAATTTTAATCCTTACTAAATGTGTAAAATTGTGATTTGTACTTAAACTATTTTTGAAACAATTTTCACAAAGTATTTTGAACCAAAAACAAGCCTTAAATCAATTATTCAAAGGCATGCACCGATGCATCAGTCCATGCATCGATGCATCGATGAATTAATTGAACATCGAATGCATTCCATGCACCGATGCACTCTGAATATTTTCAAAACATCGAATGCATTTGATGCATCGATGCACAAACCATGCATCGATGCACCAGGCTATTTTTCAAACATCGAATGCATTTCATGCATCGATGCACACTTGGTGCACCGATGCATCAAGTGCTCCAACGGTCAAAATATTTGAATTTTACACGAATGCACCGATGCATCCTTGATCATGCATCGATGCATGAGACGCTCCACCTAGAAAAATTAATTGTTTTCACACTTAAACGGCTCTATTGACTCCACTAATTATCACCAACGTTCAGAATTGATTCAAGGGTATTTAAACAAGTTCTGAAGCCATTGATCAAACAAGAAACATCAAGCAATTAGAATCAAGAGAGAATCAAGAGAAAGCATCAAACCTCAAGTTTGAGCATTTTAAGCCTATTTTTCATTCAATATTCATTTTGCTTTCAAGAACACTTATTGTGCTCAATTGTATTTATTCTTGAGTGTTCTTTCTTTGTTCTAGAATTGTGCAAACATATTTGCCTTGTGAGGTTTTTCTTGTAAGTTTGCAAATTTGTATTTCTCTTTGAGAAAAGAGTGTTCTCAAGAATTGGGGTATATTCTTGAGGGAGTTGTAAGGTTATCTCTTTGGCCTCAAAAGAAAGAACAAATTAGTGAATTTGTTGGAAAATCCTTAGTGTGGATAGCTAAGGTAGTGGACGTAGACTTTGGTTGATAAAGTCGAACCACTCTAAATCGCTGTGCAATTTCTTTCAATTTTCTGCAAAAGCTTCCACCAAAATTTTTATTGCCAATTCACCCCCCTCTTGTCCAATTCAGTCAATCGATTAACTCAACATATATATATATATATATATATTATTTTAATATTATGTTTGATATTTGTAAATTTATGTTTGGTATATATTAATTAATTAAAATATAATATTTTGATTTTTGAAAAGTTGTTCATCATCGTTTGATCCATGTGGTCTCAAATAATATTTGTCTACTCGTCGTCGTGAAATTGCTCATTATACAGATTCACGGTCGGAGATATTCTCTGTCATTGAAAAATCTCAATAAATGTTTGACCTTTCCTTTAAATTTGCTCTATTTATTTTAGTTTCTTCTGTTAGTTCTTCTCTATTTTTTTGTAGGTTTGTAGATTTTTTTTTATAGATTTTTAGGTTGTATTACAATTTTTTTTTTACATATTATAGCATCATGTTATTGGAATTTTTCTATATAAACCCTGCTGAAATCTAGGAATATGTAATATTTTTTTGTTTTCTGGTATTGAGTTCAAAGTGAATTTGGAGGGATTAGGGATTAGGTTGACCGTTACCAGTTGTTGTTGGGGTTAAGGGTATTGGATATGGATTGTATATTAAATTTAGGTTGCATATTGGATTTGAGTTTTAACTATATGTATTTTTGGTTTTATTTTAATTCGGGCTTGATGAATGAATGCTTAAACCCAAACAAAAATAATGTTTATAATATACATTTTTAGTTATCTTTTGAGGATAATCTAGGGTAAGCACTAAAAAATTTAGGGTAGACACTAATTAAATTTAGGATAGACACATATATAAAAGTTGAATATTTAATAAACTAATTTAAATTCGAGGATAGGCACGTGCTCACTCTGAAAAGTATATAACTCCACCACTGGGAGATATCCTTCCACCTCTTCAAGTAGGGTTTTAGGACCACGAAGGCAAACGACATTGCTCCGATGCTAATAGCAAATTGTCCATGTCACACCTAAAAGCAAAACCCCTCCAACACTAAAAGTAATCCCATAAATATCTTATTGTCAATGTTCCAGAGCTATCAAAATAATGGAAAACAAAAAGTTAATGTTAAATAGAAAAGAAAAGAGAAGAATTTGCTTATAAGGTAGTGGATAATACCACAACATAATTATCGTTTTGATTGGTTATTTTATTTAATATTTTTCAGTCAATGTTAATATCTCGTTTTACGACAGTCTATTTTCTAACAATTTAGAAGCGAAATCATAAACCTTTGTTCATGGAAAAATATTAGCATAGTGTCTGATAACTAGAATTCATTTTAATCTTGAAAGCAACGTTGGTATATACATAGTGATTACGGTCGACTTCAACAACATAGATTTCTTGAAAGGTTGGAATTTTAAATTCTTTCACGAAAATATTGAAGCATTGATGATAATCAAAATATTATTAAGGTTTTGTACGTTTAGGGTAACTCCAGTGTCTAACTAGTGTTTCCTATGCTGCTATTGTTGCTGAAGGAAACAATATGGATAATGGTAAAGGCAATACAATAGGTTTCTCCGACGATGAAGTGGTTATTCTTGAAGAAGACATTACCATGGATAAATCTGGGCCTATTCCATCAATTTGCTTCTCTGATCGGGTTCACGGCCAAATTGATGAAAATATGCGCAATACCATCATAATTCGCCTCCTTGGAAGGACAATTGGGTACAACACCATGGCAACACGTATACATGCGATTTGGAAGCCAGTTGGGAAAATCCAACTTGTGGATCTTGATAATAACTATTTCCTCGTCCGCTTTACTGATGAAAGGGACTTCATTAAAATCCTTACGGAAGGTCCTTAGATGATTTATGGTTGTTACCTGACAGTGGAACCATGGAGTCGATCGTTTAAAACGTCTAAGAAACACCCATTGCATGTTATTGTGCGGATCCGACTTCCTGGTCTCCCATATCGCTGCTATACCAAAGCGTTGTTTCGTCATATTACCTCATTCATTGGAAGAGTGATTAAAATAGACTACAATACTGATGGGGGAGAGGGGTAAATTTGCGAGACTTGCAGTTCTTGTTGATTTAAATAAGCCCCTCTTGTTGTGTATCTGTATTGATGGCTCCCTAAAAAGGTTAGAATATGAGGAATTACAACAAGTTTGTTTCGAATGTGGTGTTTACGACCATAATAAAGAACAATGTGGTATATCAAAAACTATGATTGGCGTTGCTGAAGAAGATGATAGCCCTCGCAGGGACACCAACTCTACGGACAACATAGAAGTTTCTGAGGCCAACCTGTTCGACCATGGATGGTTGTCGATACGAGATGTCATAAGAAAACACTAAATAACCATGTGGCAAGTCGTGGAATCTCATGCAAATACGGGGTCTCGATTTGCTTCTCTAGACTGTTGTGATGAAGTTGGAAATAATTCTAATGAGGGGACTAATTTGAACTAGGGGCAGTAGGTTGAACCGAGAGAGAATCAAAAGAACAATCATGGTAATAGCTTGAAGAAGGGTAAAACTCCGGAAGTGGTCTGGGAAAGGCTGTGGATGTTGTTCCATTGGTCGAAAATCAGGAAACACGTGTTTTAAATCGTGCTAGTTCGGTTAATAGTGGTTCGCATAAGGCAGTTACAATTATGGAGAACAATGGACAAGGGGAGACGTTACAAAATGGTCAAATAAATCAGACTGTAAAGATTAAGGCGCTAGCGGTGAATACCCGAAAAGGTTTAAAAATTGGTAAGCAACAAGATTCTGTTATGAATGGGGTAAAAGAAGAAGAAATAATCGAAGGAATGGGGTTTTTAGAAGCAGAAAGACAAGATTACAGAAAACGTTCTCATTCATTCATTTCATAACTGTTCTTTCTGTTTACATTGCCTTTATTTACTTACAATCATAATAGATTATGTTATGCCAGCTGGACCTCTCTCTAACCAATTCTGTTATCATAACAAGTATTGGGCTGTTGCGGGGCTTCCTTTGCTCCACCTGTATTTGCTGGACCAGTCTGCTGAATCTGCTGGGTAATTACTTTAATTCCCCCGTGCTCCTCACGTGCCCTGCTCTCAGGTAATTACTTCCCAATTCTATCTCAATCCCTAACCCTTGATTATTCATTTCCCCCAATTCTCCTTCGATACTCATCTCTCGTCCTCCCTCTTCTCCCTCTCGTCTTCCCTCTCCCACCGTGACAATACCTACCCCATCAGATGATCCTTGTCCCCAAGGATCAAACGACGAAAACTGCCCTCGCAGCACTGAATAGTCTTCCCAAGTGTCGTGCTTCTCGTCCAGGTTAGTCCACCGAACCAACAACTGTGTAATCGGTTTATTGTGTCGATTAACAATTCTTCTGCCTAATATTTTGTTGGGTTCTATCCGAAACTTACCCTCATCATCAATCGTAGGAGGATCTGTGGAAGTTACTGCATCAGGCCCAACATGCTTCTTCAATAAACTGACATGAAAGACTGGGTGCAACCGCGAAGAATCTGGTAAGTCAAGTTTGTAGGCTACTTCCCCAATTTTTTCAATAATCTTGTAAGGGCCATAAAACCTTGCTGCTAATTTCAAATTTTTCCTCAGGGCGATAGAAGTCTGTCGATACAACTGCAGTTTTAGGTAAACGAAATCCCCAATCTGAAATACTCTTTCTGATCTATTTTTATCAGCTTTCTGTTTCATTCTATTACTTGCTTGCTGTAATTGAATTTTCACCAATTGTCGAATGTCTTCCCTGCTTCTCATTAACTCTGCCACTGCATGTACTTGAGTGTCTGTATACCAAACCATGGTAGGGGGCTTGTAGCCATATAGATCCTGAAAAGGTGTTAGTTTTAAGGCAGTATAGTAGGTAGAATTGTACCACCACTCAGCATGTGGCAACCATTTAGCCCATTGCTTTGGTTGGTAAAAACAAAGCCCTCGAAGGTACTGTTCTAAGCACTGATTTACCTTTTCTGTTAGTCCATCTGTTTTAGGATGGTAAGTAGTGCTAAAGAGGGTCTTAGTCCCTAAGAGCTTCATTAGTTCTCTCCAAAAGAGGTTGGTGAAGGTCTTGTCTCTGTCTGAAATGGCCATTTTAGGCTGGCATGAAGCTTATATATGTGGTCCAAATACAATTTAGCCACCTCAGCTACTGAGTAAGGGTGTGATAGAGCTAAAAAGTGACTATATTTAGTAAACTTGTTAACCACCACAAGAATACAATTCTTCCTTAAAGATGTAGGTAAGCATTCAACAAAATCCATAGTAATAACTTCCCAAGCTTGTTGAGGAATAGGTAATGGCTGTAGCAGTCCTGGTGTAGCAACATGTTCCACCTTAGTTTTTTGGCAGACTGCACAAATTTTAACATAATTGACCACCATAGCTTTAAGTCTAGGCCAATAGAAGTAAGATTTAATTCTCTGATAAGTTGCTTGACTTCCAGAATGACCCCATGAGGTAAGTCATGTAATGTCTGGAGAATATGTAGTCTAAGAGATCCAGCCTCCCCAATATAAACTCTATCCTTATATCTAAGGATCCCCTTTGAATATCTCCACTTATTATCAGCAGTAGAATGAACATCCAATTTAGTGATCCACTCAGTAGCCAATAAATCTTCTTTATAACTAGCCTCCACCTCCTGCACCCAACTTGGAATAATTAAAGTTGTGCCCATGGCCAAACACTGTCCCTGATCCTCCCATTGTCTAGATAATGCATCTGCCACCAAATTTGATTTCCCTTTTCTGTACTGTATAGTATAATCCAACCCTAAAAGCTTGGTCAATCCTCTCTTTTGAATTGTAGAGGTTCATGGTCAGTCTTAATGACAAAAGGATTATCCTCTAAGTAATGTCTCCATTTAGATATTGCTAATAGAATAGCTAAATATTCTCTTTCATAAATAGAGAGAGTAGCATTTCTAGGACTAAGGGCCTTACTCAAAAATGCTATAGGTCTGCCATTTTGAGATAAAACAGCACCTATACCTCCTGAGCTTGCATATGTCTCTAAGTAAAAATTCTGAGTAAAATCTAGAAGAGCCAAAACAGGAGCAATGGACATGGCACTTTTAAGATCTTCAAAAGTAGTAAAAGCTGCAGTAGTCCACTTAAAATTGTCTGCTTTAAGCATTTGTGTCAGTTGCCTGCTTATAGCACCATAATCTTTAATAAATCTTCTATAATAGCCTGTTAATCCCAAAAAACCCCTCAAAGACTTCAAAGATTTAGAGAGAGGTCAATTCTTTATTGCTTCCACCTTACTGGGATCAGTAGCAACCCCTGCTGTTGAAATAATATGTCCCAAGTATTCTACTTGGGTTTGTCCAAAAAAACATTTAGAGAACTTTGCAAACAATTTATTAGCTTGTAACACCTCTAAAACTTGTTGTAAATGAGCAATATGAGCTGCCATAGAACTGCTGTAAACTAAGATGTCATCAAAAAACACCAACACAAATTTTCTAAGGAATGAACTAAATAGTTCATTCATTAATGCCTGAAAAGTAGCTGGGGCATTAGTAAGGCCAAAAGGCATCACCGTAATTTCATAGTGGCCTTGATGAGTTCTGAATGCAGTTTTGTGAATATCTGCATCCTTAATTCTGATTTGCCAATACCCTGATCTGAGGTCAATCTTTGAAAAATAAACATCACCATGTAATTCATCTAATAAGTCCTCCACAATAGGAATAGGAAATTTATCCTTAATAGTCATGCTGTTTAGTTGCATGTAATCTACACAGAACCTCCAAGAGCCATCTTTCTTCTTAATTAGGAGGCATGGAGAAGCAAATAGACTTTTACTAGGCTGAATAATAGAAGAAGATAACATAGTAGCAATCTGTCTTTCCACCTCAGCCTGCTGGTTGTGTGGAAATCTGTAGGGCCTAAGATTGATAGGAATTGAATCAGGTTTAAGGGAACTACCATGGTCATGGTTTCTTACTGGTGGAAGACCTCTTGGCTCCTCAAAAATATCCTTGTAGCTTTCTATGAGAGACTGAATAGCTGCAGGAATAGGTTTAGAGGCTTCTGTCATAGAGAATAATACAATATGTCCCAAAATAACAGAATCTGAAGCTGTCATTTTCAATAAAGAATCTCCTAAATTTTGCTGCAAAAATGAAGATGGTTGTTGACCCTGTATAACAATTTGTCCATCTTGGTGAACAAAACTGAGTGTCATTTTGTTGAAGTCTATCAAGATTGGACTAAATAATTCATCCAATCTACTCCCAATACCATATCACTCCCTCCCAACTGTAAAAGTCTGAAATCATGAACAAAAGAGTGTCCTTGCATTTGCCATTCAACTCTATTACACCTTGTTGTACTATATAGTTGTTAACCATTAGCTACTGTAATATCCAAAGGATAAGATGTATTTACCTATATACCAGCCTCAACCCACTGTGGTGTTAAAAAACTGTGGGTACTACCACTATCAATTAGAATATTCAATGGTTTGCCTAGGATACTGCCCTGAATTCTTAAGGTGTTATGACCAATACACTCATTGATAGCATTCATAGATATTTCTAGGCTCTCTTCCTCCTGTATAACTTGCTGTTCTGAATCAGTAGGTAGAATATCTGAAGACAGAATAGTATCCTCTTCAATCATCATGTTCAGTTGTTTTATTTTACATTGATGGCCTGGAACAAATTTCTCACCACATTTAAAGCACATATTGTTTTGTCTTCTGTACTCTATTAAATTCTGTTTTGGTGGCAAAGTGGTTGAATTCTTTTGTGGAATTGGTAACTGAGTTGGCTTAGAAACATGTAGGGAATTTGGGTAGGGTGGGTTTCTAAAAGCTGGCCTCATTCTCTTGCTTTCAAATTCAACAGATAATTCATACAATTTAGCTTGCCTGTATGCTTCAGATAGTGTCTTAGGTTCTAGTGCCTTGACTCTATGTTTAATATCATCCCTTAATCCACTAATAAACAGAGGGACAAAGAATTCCTCACCTAGTGTAGGATTCTGTAAAAGCATATGAGGTTGTAGTTCTTCAAATCTGTCCTGATACTCCACAGACCCTTTCTGTACCAGCTTAGTAAACTCTTTCACTATATCAGCAAAGGCCTTATCAAAGAACCTATGACATAGGTCTGCCTCAAACTCATGCCATGTAACATGATGTTTTTGCATGATGTAGCCATCAAACCAAATTTCTGCTTTACCTGTTAAGTACATTGTAGCTACTTCTACTCTTTGTTCCTCAGTAATACTACATAATGAGAAGTATTTAAGGCATTTATGTATCCAACCTCTTGGATTACTACCTTCAAAAAAAGGTAACTCGATTTTAGGCCTGTGCAACATAATCCCTGAAGTATTATAAGACCCCCCTGTGCCTCTTCTATCCATATCTAAACCCACTATATTGTTCTTAACAACACTATTCTCCCCCACTTGAATATCATTTTTTAAGCTGGTTATGTGAGTAGTCAACTCATTTGGCTTAGATTTTAGAATTCCAGGCTCATCAGGTTTATAAGTAAACCTATTTTTGTCATTAACCACTGTAACCTGTACAGTATGCTTCCCACTCATGTTAGATGAATTAGGGGTCTGTACCTGTTCCTCATCAGGTTGATTTTGATCTCCTTTCCGGCCAGTCAAAATCCTCAAAAGCTCTTCCACGTACCCTTGATTTGTAGCCATTATAGACTCCACAGCAATGATACGCTCCTCTTGATTCTCCCACCATTTAGGAATCTTGGTTTCATCCTGAGATTGCTTGACCAAAGCAGTCAAATCTTCCAATTGTTTCTGTAGTGCTGCAAACTCTGATGATTCAGTCATGGTCTGGTTTTTCTTTGTCATTACAACGTCAATAGCCAGGAAAAATCAGGCTCTCGATACCAATTTGTTATGAATGGGGTAAAAGAAGAAGAAATAATCGAAGGAATGGGGTTTTTAGAAGCAAAAAGACAAGATTACAGAAAACGTTCTCATTCATTCATTTCATAGTTGTTCTTTCTGTTTACATTGCCTTTATTTACATACAATCATAATAGATTCTGTTATGCCAGCTGGACCTCTCTCTAACCAATTCTGTTATCATAACAGGAATTGGGCTGCTGCTGGGCTTTCTTTGCTCCACTTGTATCTGCTGGACCAGTCTGCTGAATCTACTGGGTAATTACTTTAATTCCCCCCGTACTCCTCACGTGCCCTGCTCTCAGGTAATTACTTCCCAATTCTATCTCAATCCCTAACCCTTGATTATTCATTTCCCCTAATTCTCCTTCAATACTCATCTCTCGTCCTCCCTCTTCTCCCTCTCATCTTCCCTCTCCCACCGTGACAGATTCCAGATTCATTCCTCCTACGCATCCTGCAGAATTAGTCCACCATATCTCATAGCATCTTGAAGCTTCTACTGCTAGTGAGGAACTATCTTCTCATCTGCAGCCTATGGAAGCTGATCAGGAAGTTGTTGATGTTGCAGATATAAATGTTAATGGTGCAAATACACATGGCCTTCATGTTGTAATCGTAGACCAGGAAATGGAGCAGGCGATGGGAGGAATCAGAGAGCACTGTTTGAATTTTGTGGCTTTGTTTGAGAATCAGGTGAGCGGTTGGAAAGCTGATAGAGTTGTTAGTAAACTTGGCTTCCCAAATTCATTTCTCGTGGAAGCATATGGATTTAGTGGCTGGTTTGTGGTTGTTTTGGGATGACACAGTTAAGATTGAGGTATGTACTACTATCTCTATTCAATTCATCAATGCCATGTTTATGATTCTACTAGGTGGTCTCTTTTTCAATTTACATTGGTTTATGCAAGCCCTCAAGCTTCTAAACGGCGTTGTCTTTAGGGAAAACTTACGAATCTCAATCCATGAAGTACGGTCCCTTGGATTTTATGGGGGATATCAATGTGATTCTCAATGCCGATGAATGTGTTGGTGGCTCTTCTCGGAAACTTAATGGTAGCAGGTTGTTTGATGATTTTATCTCAAATACGGGTCTCTTAGATATTGGGTTTCGTTGACTGCCTTTCACTTGGTCACGCAGCTCACTTCATCAGAGACTTTATCGTTTTATTGCTAATGCCAATTAGATCTGCTCGTACATGTCTGCTCATGTTATTCACTTGGATAAGCTCAGGTCGGACCATCGGCCTTTACTGGTTTCTCTATACGAAGATTTCAACGTTCCTAAGAACCAAACTTTCAGATTCATTAATGCGTGGTAATCTCATCCGTACCATTCTGGTTCTTCTGCCTAAAGTTCAGAATCTGAAGAACATAAGTCAGTTTCGTCCTATAAGTCTTTGTAATGTTATTTACAAGGCTATTTCTAAAATTTTTGTGGATCGCTTGAAGTCGCTGTTACCCTAGTGGGTGGCGGGTAATCAAACCAGCTTTGTCCCCGATCGCTATATTACAGAAAATATTGTTATCACTTAGGAGATTGTGCATTCCATGCGCTGAAAATCAGGTAGTCAGGGTTGGATGACCCTCAAGATTGATCTGGAAAAGGCTTATGATAGATTGGAGTGGGACTTTATCGATGATACGCTTGTGGATATTGACATTCCAGATGACATGCACAATTTAATTATGCAATGCATCACCTCGTCCTCGTCGCAAATCTTATAGAAGTGTTCTTTGACTGATACCTTTAAATCATCTAGGGTATACGGTAAGGTGAACCCCTTTCGCCGTATATCTTTGTTTTATGCATGGAGCGTTAGGCTCAGACGATCCAGGTTGATACCATGCAAGGAAGATGGAAGTCATTCAAAACATCGTGCAAGGAAGGTGGAAGTCATTCAAAACTTCGGCTTCGTATAATTACTTAGTGCAAATGATACAACGCACGCTAAGTGTTTGGAAGGCTCAAAATCTCTCTTTGGCGATTCGTATCACTTTAGAAAAGCCGTGCTTTTTGCGATTCCTTCTTATACGATGCAATCTGTAGTTATTCCGAATAAAGTATGTATGGATATCGAGCGTGTTATCCGTAATTTTGTCTGGGGCTCTTCAGTGACCTCTAATAGTGTCCATCTTGTGCATTGAGACATTGTTTGTAAACCTATTGTAGAGAGTGGGCTTGGTTTCCGTAAAGTTACAACTCAAAATGAAGCTTTTCTTATAAAATTGGTATTCCGTGATGTGTTGCTGTGTATTACTGCTTTTAAAGGCCCTGTTGGCTTTCCTTTGATGGATAAGGATGGTTGGCAAGGTTCGAACGATGGGGACTTCTCAATCAAGTCCGCTTACAACATTACATGTGGACCATCAGTTGCGCCATGAGCTGAAGTCTGGAAAGCAATTCATAAGTATAGGGGCTAGCGAAAATTAAAGCGTTAATGTGGCTTATGTGCTGGAACAAGGAGATGCCTAATAATGAGTGCATTCATCAGCATTATTTTTTAAATAGCAGCTGTTAGCTGTGGAGCAGCCGTTGAGGATATTAATCATGTGACGAGAGTTTGTCCGAGTGTTGTTATGGTTTGGAATTGTTGATAAGGATTGGGACCTGTTGTTTGGAGCCATCCTTTGGAATCTTTGGATTAATCATAATGCCATGGTTTTTGATTCAGACAACGCTAGTGATGGGAGCGTTCTTGATGGCAGCAAGCATTTGCAGATGGTCTCTATTCCAGCTTTTGAGGGAAATAAGCAAATTGTAACTGTGGAAAATCCAATAGTGGGCAGCCCTTGTTGCTGGTTGCCTCCTCCTAGTCAGTGGATCAAGATCAATACTGATGCAGCACGTAGGGATGAAGATGGGTTGGCCTCATGTGGTGGTGTAGCTCGGGATGTGTTGGGTTATCGATGTTGAACTTTGGGGTTCTTTAATTGGTCTTCAACTAGCTTGGAATGTTGGCTTTCGTAGGATCATTCTCGAGGTGGATAGCCTTGACGCCGTCTGTATTCTCCGTCAAGACTATCAAGGTCATCACTTTCTAAATGATCACTTCGGTGCACTTCGCCGACACACTTGTACGGTAAAGATTCGGCATGTTCGCCGTACGAGAAATATGGTGGCTGAGATGTTAGCTAAGCTTGCTTGCTCAGATAATCTTACTACTATCGTCCTTGATAAACCACCGGTAGGGGTGCGCTCTCTTCTTAATAGGTTTTAATTTTTATTATTACCTTTGAATATGAACTATTTGTGGATAAATTGATTAAAAATATAAATCACCTTTGAAATGAAGTTAATTTTTTAAATTTCAATAGATAAAAGGTATCGAAAAATATTTCAAGTTACAATATAATATAAACTTCATAATTTAAGAAGTAAAAATTATTTTAATTTAATTATAGTTATTATTATAACACGAATAAAATAATTTCAATAATTAAAGATCTTCAGAGATTTTGAGTTCAATTATGATATAAATAGTTAAAAGCCTTTAATAAATATTAAATTATACTTTATATTAATTTTCTGTTACATTTTTATTATAATTTAAAATTTTAAATTTTTACATAAAGGTATTTTTTAATTTTAATTTACGTTTGTCATAATTAATTAAACTACTGAAATTTATCTATAAACAATTTATTAATATACAAAATTAATTAAAAAATTCCTTTAAAGAAATTCCCGACCCACTCTAATCTCTCTTCACACATAGCTCGCCGTCAAAAAAGCCTCGTCTTTCTCTTCCTCCTATTTTATCCTCTCTTCCCAAACCCCTCTTCCCTTCTGTCTCCGACGCACCTGGAAATCGAATTGGGTAAGTTTTGAAACGCTAAACTTGAACTTGAAACCCTACGTGCTTTTTGACCCAATCCATTTATCTTGTTTCTTTGTTTTGGGGGTCTTGATTGATTGATGTGTTGCGAATAGTCTGAATTGCTGTTATAAGATGGATTTTTTTTTCATATGATATGGTTTATGTGTATGTGTTTTTCAGATTACTTATGTCAGTTAAGTATTGCTGCTTTTAGGGTTTTCTCTCTCTCTCTCGATGGCCTATGCTATATTGTCTTGTTTTTTGTAATGGGGTTAGAAATTTGCTGATTTTGGAGCTGAAGTTTATTTGTTTCCGTGGTTTTGCTTTGTATTTGTCTTGGGTGAGTGGGTTCGTACTAGAAATGATGTTGCATTAGACTATATCTGCAGTTTGGGTTTTTTGTCCTCGTTGTAAATCTCATGACTTTATGTGGTTTTAAATATAGATTGGAGAAATGACGAGTGCAGAAGCGGGGGCGGCGACTCTTGGCCCACGATATGCGCCTGATGATCCTACTCTTCCGAAATCTTGGAAGGGGCTGATTGATGGAAGCACTGGCCTTATGTATTACTGGAATCCTGAGACTAATGTTACCCAGTATGAGAGGCCTACTGTTAAGCCTCCATCCTTGCCACTTGGCCCTCCTCCAGTTTCCACACCTAAGCTAGCTCCAATCCCGGCTGCCCACTCAGCACAGCCTAATGGCGCGGCAGCACAGATGGGCCAAATACAAGTTCCCCAGGGTGCGCAACAGCAGGGACAGCAAATGAGCCAATTAACTCAACAACAAGGACAAATAATGGGGCAGCAACCGGGTTCAATGGCAGCACAGGTTTCTGATCAGCATGGGTCACAACAACCAGGTCCTCAAATGGGACAGCATGGGCAGTTTATTGCACAGAAGAATATACCACAAACAATGCAGCATCCAAATCAGCAAATGATGAATCAAATAGGACAGCAGACGATGCAACACCAAAACTCACAAATGGGACAACCGCGAGGACATCAATATGCACATCAGCATTTGCAGTATATGGGACATCAACAAAGTGTGCTTCCACAGGGGCAACAAAGTTCTCAGCAGTTGGCTCCTCATGGTGCTCAACCCCAGGGTCAGCAATATCCAAATCAAGAAGATTATAAAGCAGCAGGTCCCAGAAAAGAAGATGTTGATTTTCAGCTAGGGAACCAAACTGGATTTTCTCCTGCTCAATTTCAACAGATGGGCAATTCTTCTCAGAATCAGTCTGCTGGAACTAATTCAGTTCCGATGCCACAGCCAGGTTATAATTTGGGTCAAGCACAGCAGTTTACTGGCTCCTCCATCAATATGCCTCCACCAACCTCTATTGGTCAGTCACAGCAAACTGGAACAGATTTGGTTCAGCGGCAACAGGGTCATAGGTTTCAGAATCAGATGGGCCCATCCATGATACAGACTAGTATGCCTCCTCCTGCCTTAAACACTAGTTATGAAGATAAACTACATGGCAGATCTGGAAATGATTACTACTTCAATAGTGGCAAAGATGGGCCAATGATGGGTCCACGGCAGCCCTTACTTTCAGCTATACCCAGAGTGAGATATCAACTAATGTTTTCTTTTCCAGATATATAATGTGTTGGAAATATAAAGTTCTTATTAGGTGGCTAATTTGGAAAACCTCTCCTGGTTTGTGCAAATGGAAACTTTTCTTATTTTACACATGCCTATATAAACACAGGATCATTTTACTACTAGAAGTCAAAAGCATGCACCCTGAATGATTATGTAGTTCATGCTCGTGGTTGGGGTTAATGTTAATTTGAGTGCTTATATGTAGAGGCAGGAGTAAGATGAGGGACATCATGGAATTAACTGTTTCTTTCAAATGTCTTCTGACTATAGGATCATCCTCATGGGGTAGTCATTTTGGTGTTTGTGACATTGAACATGGAGATCCTGGTTCTTGGTTGCTTTCTTATTTCTTATGTTAGTTCATGAATGCAACTCATTTACACCTAGTGTATGGTATAGCATTCATCATTTACTCTGTTTCTTCTTGTTTTTTTAATAAGAATTTCAGGCCTCATTAAAAACCCCCTTCTTGATTAATGGAGCTTGTAGAGAAGCTCCTTAATCAGCGGAAGGAGGAAAAGAGTGCCTTAGGATTTTATTGAAACAATAAAATTACATAAGATACAACCAACAATACAACCAACAAAACACCCCAACAGAACCAAATAAGCTGGAAACACCCATAAAACACCCAAACTAAAAACACATAATCAACGAAAACAACAGTGGTAATCCCCTTACAAAACACAGAAGAAGAAGAAACAACTCTAAACAGCCATCAACAACTTAGTAACTCAGCCTATGCCTTCTTTAGCTAGGGCATCAACCTCTAAATTGGCTGTTCTATTAACTCATCTAACAACACCTTCAAAGGCCTTAAGCCTCTGAGCAATATCTTTAATCAAGAAGGTATATGCAACATGACATAATTCATCCCCCTTAATCCAATCCAATCCACAACCACCTTACTATCACTCTCTATAATCAGACGGTCCTTGATCCTCTGTCGATAGGTTGCAAAGAAAGACAACCCAATAAGAATAGCCTTTAACTCCATCAACTTAGGAGGTCCCAGACCAGCAGTTTCCTTGAAGTAGCCTATCGTAGAACCTGATAATCTTTTAAAACTCCTCATAACCCGCTTTTCTTCCAGTCCCTTGTAGTGGTAGCATCAACATTTAATTTAACAAAACCCAACGAAGGAGGAGACCAAATTTAAGTAGGAGTAATCTGATTAGAGCGTAGAGAAACTAGGTCCCCAAGAGAAGGATCGGAAATGAGTGAGTCCTTAGGAATAGACACTTCTTTATACTTTGCTAACAACCAAGAAGCAAGCCTAAACCTTGCTAAAAAGAAGAATTCTGCCTTATCAAACTTTCCCCCTTCAAACACCACGAAATTCCTCATTTTCCAAGTGGTCCAAAGAACGACCGTTGGAATAAAAGGCCAAATCATAGACTTGGACTTTAAACCATCCCAAGCTAGAAAGAAGCTTTTAGCATCCGCTGGTAAAACATAACAAATCCTCCAATAACTTAAAAACTTATTTCAAAGGGACCACACCATCAAACAAGAGAAAAACAAATGAGAGGGAGACTCATCCGACATCTTCCATAGGGGACATAACACATCTTCAATTCCTTGAACACCTCTTTTGACAAGTTCAGTCCTAACAGCCAGCTTCCCATGAGCGATCCGCTAAAGAAAACACTCTACTCTTGGAGGCAGTAGGCCTCTCTAAATAATCTTCTTCCAGAAAAAGACCTCCTCCAATCCCAAAGTCTCCGATGAACATAGATTAACAGTTGATCTAACAGTAAAAACACCATACCCATTACCTTTCCAAATCACACGATCAGGAAATTCCGAAGAGAGTGAAAAATTTGTAATGATAGCCAGCAAGTTAGACCATTGTTTAATTTCCCAGTCATGAAGATTTCTTCTGAACTTGACATCCCAAGTCCAAACGGAAGAGATATACTCCCCAAATTCAGATAATTTCCCAAACTGATTTAAGGAAATAGTAAATAGTCTTGGGAAAATGACATCAAGTGGATGATCCACAGCCCAAATATCTTGCCAAAACCGAATATTTTTACCATCACCAACATGAAAACTACACATGCTTCTAAATTTAGTGCCAAAGAAGTCTTCTTTAAAATAATTATTTAGCAGTGATCTCCAAATCCAGGATACCTTAGGTGGAAACTTACTGTCAAGAGTTAAAACTGAAGAATCGAGTCTATATTTGGCACAAACAACTTCCCTCCAAATTGAGTCCCTATCATTGGCTAACCTCCAAGTCCATTTCCCCAAAAGCACTCTATTCATCAAGTTAAGATTAAGAACTCCTAAGCCCCCTTCACTCTTCGGCTTGCTAACATTGGACCAGCTAACCCAGTGAATTTTTCTAATGCCATTTCCCCCTCCCCATAAGAAATTGGACATGATAGAGTTAAGGGTTTTAAGAACCGAAGCTGGAATTTTAAATATGGAAAGATAATATGTAGGAAGCGAACAAAGAACCGCCTTAATTAACACTAGTCTATATGCTAAAGAAAGAGATGTTGCCTTCCACCCGGTTAGCTTGTTAAAAAAATTATTAATGATCGGTTCCCAAATAGCTGCAGAATTTCTAGTAGCACCAAGGGGAAGCCCTAGATATTCAGAAGGAAATCTGCCAATTGAACATCCAATAGAAGTAGCCCATTCTATCAGTTCCTCCTCATTAACATTAACCCCAAACAATTTACTCTTCTTCAAATTCAGTTGTAGACCAGAAACCACTTGAAATACTCTAAGCACCCTTTTGACATTCTGAATTTGCATTTTCGAAGCACCAGAAAATATAATCAAATCATCCGCCAACTGTAAATGAGACACATTTGCAGACCCCTGTTCTCTGCCAATTACCATTCCAGAAAATAAACCCTGTGACACAGCCCTTTGAATCAATAGATTAAGTAGCTCCCCTACTAAGTTAAACAACAATGGGGACAGAGAACAACTCTGTCGAAGACCTTTAGTCATTGAGAATTCCTCAAAAGGAACTCCATTTACAAGAACCGAAACAGAAGTTGTGGTTACACACTGCTCAATCCAGCCCCTCCATCTGGAACCAAAGCCCATTTTCTCCATTATTTTAAATAAAATAGATCACTCAACAGAATCGTAAGCTTTCTTGAAATCAACCTTGAATACACAACCCTTGAGACCATTTTTTCTCCAATAATCCACTCCTTCATTAGCAATTAAAGAACAGTCCAGAATATGTCTTCCTGGTATGAAGGCAAACTGAGTTGAACTAATGATGTCTGAAATGCAACCCCTCAATCTCCTCGACAAACACTTGGAAATGATCTTATACAACCCACCAACTAGGCTAATTGGCCTAAAGTCATCTAGACCGCCAATGTTCGAGACCTTTGGAATGAGAGTGATAAAAGTGTTTCTTCCTGTTTTAAAATTGATTTATTGGAAAATTCAAGTCTTTTTATTCATTTTTGCATGTAAAGGTTCTGAGATGGCATTTCATAATTCATATGTTAATACAATTTTCTAATAATACTGCTTTTCTTCTCAGGAGACGTGGGCGAGTGGTCTGCCACCTCAAAATGCCATACCTGGTCATGGTGGGGGATTCAATCCTATCGGAGGTCATGGAGTGCATAACATGTATGGTCATACTGGTCCACCTTTTCCAAATAATTCCTTGACGAGGCCCCCATTTGTTCCATCCGTGGATACTAGTAATATGTCTCCAGCTGAAGCATACTGCAAACAACATGAAGTCACGGCAACGGTCTGTGTTTCATCTGTTATTGCTAACATTTTTCATCTGTGTTAATTGATATACAGCGGTTCATAATTAGTTGGCTAGAATAGAATAAATAATCAATACCCATGTTCTTAAAATTTTGAGGCTAGTTTCTTGTTAAGTGCTGCAATTCAACTTTTGGAAACTTCTGACAGGGAATGGAATTGGATAAATATTTTTTAGAATCTTCTTAAGCATTGTGTGTTTCTTTCCTTTCCTTGAATTTGTTCATCCTTTATATCTTTAAAGAGTCTGTCTTTTATTTAATGTGGAAGAAATAATTGCATCAGTTTAGATTAATCTTGACTTCGGTTGTTTACTGAATTGCATAGGGAGACAGTGTTCCGGCACCATTCATTAGGTTTGAAGATACTGGTTTCCCTCCAGAGATACTGAGAGAGGTAAGCTTTACAGATGCTGTGATCCCCAAATTTTGGTTTGGAAATGAAATACGAATGCTTCTTGTACCATCTGGTGGCTTTATAGCTTTTCTTCTCTTTTTTAAATTTATTTTAAACTTAATTCTTTTTGCTTGTCGCAGGTGCGATATCTGCTCCGGAGGAGGAGCAAATGTCGTACGCTGCACTGCAATTGGTACACTTACAAATCCAACAATATTCTCATTTTTGGAGGCTGCAAAATGGATAGTAGGAGCCTATCTTGTACATCTTCTAAAAGGGTGGTTGGCCCTTCATCCAAATCACACTTGATGTGAATGGGACCTTGCTTAATGGCTCCGCCTCTTATTTCTTTATTGCCCTCTTTTGTTGCCTCAAGTTGCTTCTGTAAGCAACATATACTCGATAAATTTTTTGTTAAACTGCATGATAATCAAAATGGGTGTTTATGCTATATTTTCTTCTAAGAACATTTAGGATCCTATGCAGAATTCTGTTAATGCTCACTATGTACAATTTATACTTTCCTTCAGATTCATTCTGCTGGGTTTTCATCCCCCACCCCAATACAAGCACAGACATGGCCCATTGCACTACAAAGTCGGGACATTGTGGCAATTGCCAAAACTGGTTCTGGTAAAACATTGGGCTACTTGATTCCCGCTTTCATGCTTTTGAGGCAGCGGCGCAACAACTCTCTGAAGGGCCCAACAGTGTTGGTTTTGGCTCCAACCCGGGAGCTCGCTACACAAATACAAGTAGAGGTCATCAAATTTGGCCAATCTTCAAGAGTATCTTCCACGGTGGGGCTTGACTGATCTTCTTAATTAAAAGAAAAGATTATAATAAAATCTTGCTCATACAGACATGCAGTCCAAAATGAGCTTTGTTATTTCCTTTTAACTGGATTTGGTCTTCTGATTCTCTCAAATTTCTTTTCAGTGTTTGTATGGTGGAGCTCCGAAGGCTAATCAGTTGAAAGAGTTAGATCGAGGAGCCGATATTGTTGTGGCAACTCCTGGTCGGCTGAATGACATCCTTGAAATGAAAAAAATTGAGTTTGGGCAGGTGTCACTCCTTGTTCTTGATGAAGCAGATCGAATGCTTGACATGGGTTTTGAGCCCCAAATCCGCAAGATTGTTAATGAGATACCTCCTCGCAGACAAACCCTGATGTACACAGCAACGTGGCCCAAAGAAGTTAGAAAAATAGCAGCTGACCTTCTTGTCAATCCTGTCCAGGTGAACATTGGCAGTGTTGATGAGCTTGCTGCCAATAAGTCTATCACCCAGGTATACTCTAAAGTCTAAAAGATAATTGATTGGTAGCATTCATGGCAGTGTTAGTCTTAGAATGTTGTGGTTTTATTGGAGTTTGGTTGATGGGTCGTCATCAAAATATTGAATGTTGTACTTAGGAGAATGCCATGTTAATGCTCTTATTTTGATTATGATTGCATCCTGATTTCACCTTTTTAGATCATAATTAATTATGTTGATTCCGGCTGGTATGGCAAATTCGAAAAATGCTTTGTCGGAGTTCATTGGAACCTGTGATGCCTTTTTCTGTTATTCCTGGATTTATATTTGGAATTGTAATGTATCATCCAGGAGTTCAATATTTCTTTGCCTTTTGGATGACATAAACAACTCTCCCATGAGCTTACAAACATTTCATGATTTGGCAGTATGTTGAGGTTGTCCCCCAGATGGAAAAAGAGAGGCGCCTGGGGCAGATTCTCCAAGCTCAAGAACGTGGTTCAAAGGTTATTATTTTTTGCTCCACTAAGAGGTTGTGTGACCAGCTCGCTCGTAGTCTTGGACGCAACTTTGGAGCTGTTGCATTTCATGGGGATAAATCTCAGACCGAAAGGGACTGGGTCTTGAGTCAGTTCCGAAGTGGGAAATCCCCAATATTAGTTGCCACTGATGTTGCTGCCCGTGGGCTTGACATCAAAGATATAAGGTTGGTTCTTCTCTCCTTTCTGTGTCTGGGACCGTTTATTCAGCAAATGAAATTATTTTTGTTCTTAAAATTTTCTTGCTGCAGGGTGGTTATCAATTTTGATTTCCCTACTGGCATTGAGGATTATGTTCACCGAATTGGAAGAACTGGAAGAGCTGGCGCAACTGGAGTGTCTTTCACCTTTTTCTCTGAGCAGGACTGGAAGTATGCCCCCGACTTGATTCAAGTTCTGGAGAGAGCAAACCAGCATGTGCCTCCTGAGGTGCGAGAGATAGCTTCGCATGGTGGGCCTGGTTTTGGGAAGTATCAAGGTGGAATGAATAGATTTAATTCTGGTGGTAGTGGTGGGCGCTGGGACAATGGAGGCCGTGGTGGTATGAGGGATGGTGGCTTTGGTGGACGTGGTGGAATGAGGGATGGTGGCTTCGGTGGACGCGGTGGTACAAGAGATGGTGGTTTTGGTGGGCGCGGCGATATTAGGGATGGTGGCTTTGGTGGCCCTGGAGGTAGAGGTGACCCATTTTCTGGACGTGGAAACAGAGGACGCGGATTTGGTGGTCCTGCTGGTGGTCAAGGAGGTTGGGGCAGGAATGAAAGAAGCCTGCATGATCAAAATAATAGTTTTGATGGGAGAGGACGTGGTCGTTATCGTGGACGGGGACGGTTTGATAACAGAAGAGGTACTGCTGATAGGAGTGGTGGCAGGAGCTATAGCCGAAGTCCTGATATGGTTCGGACATGGCGCCATAGCCGTAGTCGAAGCCGCAGTCGTAGTTGGAGTAGGAGCCGAAGTAGAAGCAGGAGCTGGTCACGTGGCCGTAGCTACAGCCGTAGCCCTCGTCGAAGCTACAGCTGTAGTCCTGGTCGAGGCAGAAGCCATAGCCATGGTCGCCGCAGTCGAAGCCGTAGCCTCAGCTATGACAGATATGAGAAGCCAAACGAACAGAATGCCGAGCGGAAGGGTGTTGTAAAGCGGGCATTTGACTCTCCTGTCTCCTACGAACAGAACTTAGAGCAGAAGGATGTTGCAAAGCGAGCATTTGATTCTCCTCCTTCCCACGAACAGAACACTGAGCAGAAGGATGTTGCAAAGCAAGCATTTGATTCTCCCCCTGTTTCCACCATGTCTCCTGGCGGACAGGGCACTTCAGTGTTTGAAAATAGTTCTGTACAACCATTACAAACTGCTGAAAGTGCTGAGGTGCCTCGAGGAGAAGTGGGTGCAGGCCAAGTGCATCAGTCGATGACCGAGACCTAATCTTGTTTTTGCAGCTACGCATTTAGTTGACCCCGACTAATGGTGGTGCCCGCTTCCTTCAGCGACGATGCAGATAATGTTTTCTTAGATCTGATTCAGAACGGTGAAAATAATAATCAAACCAGCCGCGGCGTTACATGATCCGCTGCTGCTTTTGGGAGATTCTGTTTTAGGAGCACCAAACAATATAGATATTTAAGTATGGTACCCTATTCTCTTGAAGACTTTAATGTTGATGCAGTATCATGTTGTTGGATGAACTGCCATGCTTATTCATTTGCATTGGATTTGTTTAACGGCATCATGGATTTATATTTGTAGGAGAATATTTTGAAAATTATTGTTTCTCATAATATAAACCAAGCAACTTGAACTAACTGATCCTGAATCATTCTTTCATTTGTGTTGTTTCATGTATGTTTGTATGCAGGGGAGAAATGAGAAAGGAATTTCACCTTTTTCTGCCAAAAAAGGAGGAAAAGTTGGGGAAGGAAGAATCATCAACACACAAGCCTTAGAGGCACTTTTATTCATTCCTGGTGGGTCGAAATTTCCTTCACTATAATCAGTACGATTTAAGATAGAAAGGCATCTGATTAAATCTACAATACATATTCTCCCACAAGCAAGGATAAATGAGGAAATCATTTCCCAATGGAATCCTTATCCCAATCCCCCCGTCTCTTCGTCTTGCAGAAGCCAATACCTACCAATGGAACCTTCCTCTTCCGATTACATAATTTATTTCGAGTGAAATGAAATGAAATTTGATTAATCTAGACAAAAAATATTGTATCATTTTGAGTTTGAATCAGTAACAAATTCAAATAATTTCAAATCTATACCTAGATTCATTTTCGGATTTGAGTCCCCAGGTTTAGGTCGTTTGCTTTCTGAGATCTGAGTTAAATTCATGCTAATTAGGTTAGATTTTTTTAGTTCAAATCAAAAGTAAAGTAGTATATTAGGTAAACTACAGGGATAGTTACTTCTGTTTTATTTTTTATACATGTATGGTCATTTAATCAAAAAATATTAATGTGTATTCACGTTTGTTTTGTTTTAATTAAGATATGATCATTTAACTTCTTGATCTTTAAATAGTTAATCACTGAGACTTTAACAACTGTTAAACCATTAACGAGTTGATGATACAATAATTAAATAAAATATGATGTTTCCATGTGGATTAAAAAGGGTTAATTGACCGACTGTTTGACTTCCTTACATTAACCTAACCCTTTTTAACATACCTCGTTAATGGTAATCATAATAATTAGTACGATAATCTAACCCTTTTTCTGATTATCAAATAAAAACCTTTGTTTTGAGATTCAAAAGTTTCATGGTTGATTCATTGAGGGGGAAAAATCAAAAACTCGGAGGGAAAAAGCTTGAGGGGAAAATCTGTGGAAAAAAATCAAATTTACTGAGTGCTTTGGGGTTGATTCAAACATTTCATGAGTTGATTCATTGAGGGTTGATAATCTCTGGTATTCTCTAAGTAAAATCAAAAGTTCGCGGGGTATTATCTGGGTGAAGTAAAAAGTTCTTTCGGCATTCATCGTCTTTGGACATTCTCTGTTTAAGGTGGGTTGATATTTAGAGTTCTTATTCTCTGGATATTCATCGTCTGTAAATATTCTTTGGGTATTTTCTTTAATCGACTAGAGTTTTTTTCTATTAGTTTCAGAAGATGCTGGAAAAGAGGTTTCGCGAGAGGGGATAATGTAATGAAGTATGGTAAGGCTCTAAAGCGTAAGATTGTTTTGTCTTTTTCTATCGGTTTCTTTTCTGTTGTATCTAAAGCATAAAGTGTTTGTTCGTATGTTTGTTTTCAATTATTTTTTCTTCTTTCATATCCATAGTTTATTAATTTTATTTTGTTTGTATGTTATGTTTGCTTCTTCGAGAATATGGAATGCATGTGTGCTTGTATATAAAGCATTACTATTAGCTTTTAAAATACGTTACTGTTGTCTACTTGTCTGCTTTTATTGTTGGGTATTATGTCGACTATTACAAAAAATACATTATATTTGCTTTTTTTTTGGCTTTTATGTCGACTACTTTATGTCCACTACTAGTTATTATTAGTTTTTATGTGCTATGTAGATTCTGATTCAGGCAAATTTACTTTTGCAATTCATAATAGTGGGAATTTTCAATTTTCGTATGTAGGAAATACACTTCCAAATTTGTTGCATATTATGTCTTGTTGATTGTGATACTGTAACATCCTCAATATCGGGATAGTGACTAGATTGAAAAATTTCAGAAATTAGTGATTAAAGTAGGATAATTGAATAGTTTAATGATTTATTAGAAATATATGATGAATATTATTTAGTAATTATGGAATGAATTAAAGGGTAAAATGGTCAATTGACAAGTAAGATTTTTATTCTTCCTTTATAAGAAAAGGGAACCACGTGGAAAAGGGAGAGATTTCTCTAGAGTTCTCTTCTTCTCATTTCTTCTTCTTCACGTGGAAGCCAAGAGCAAATGTAAGTTTGATTTAGCTGTTGATTTCTTGAATTTTTAAGTTGGATTTGATTCTTTGGGGGTTATATAAGTTTAAGTAAAGCTTATATAAGTTTAAAACACCAAGAAGAGAGAATTAGAAAGGAATTTCTATTAAGAGTTTATAAATTAACTCTTATTATAAAAAGGTTTTTGAAGTTCTAAGGATGGATTTGACTTGTCAATGGTCTAATTAAGAAGTTAGAAACAATAGAATTGAATTTGGAACATGTTAAAAATTTAGTGTAATTCTTGAATTACATATGGAGAATAGGATTTTGATGTTAAAGAGGTGATTAATGAATATAAATTAGTTTGAATATGAGTAGGTAAGTTAAGAATAAGAAAGGGGATGATATATTAAGTAATTAAGCTGAAAAGAGTGGATTTTCGGGCATAAATTGGAATTCTGGGCTAATGTGCATCGGTACACATTCATCATGTACTGATGCATCAAGGGTAAATTTCCAGAAATTGTTCAGTGTGTATCGATGCACAGGAAGTGCATCGATGCACCCCTTAAAAATGGAAACATCGAATGCAATTAGTGCATCGATGCATAAGGAGTGCATCGATGCATAAGGAGTGCATCGATGCACATGTTAAGGGATGCATCGATACACTGTAGAATGCATCGATGCACTTCAAGGGGAAATAGAAATAAATCTTTCTTTTGGTCTAAGAAATGATAGATTAGAGTATATTAATTGGATACTAATATGTATCAATGTATGATTATGTAGATGTCGAACACGAACAAGTTTCGGTATGATCATCAAGTTAAGATTCGATCGAAAGAAAGGAAATCATAAAAGGGGATCGAAACTTAGTGAGGCTAAGGTGAGTGCATATTCGATAGTATATGATAGTTGATGGAAATAAGACTTGCGACAAGTATATTTCCTATAGTGTTGCGTATGAATTTATGAATAGTAACTTGTGTTTAATATGAGTGTGTGTATGCTTGTTTATATGAATTGATTTGTTCTTGTATGTGCTATGTGATTTCTTTAAAGACACTATTAAGTGATGATAAGAGAATATAAAATAAGTTAAGAAATTAAATGAGTATAAAGGATAAGTTAAGTGATAAGATCTATGTGAATATGAAAATGATCTATGTGCATATGTGATATATATGATATACAGGAACATATGTAAACAAGAGATGAAAATGATATACATGTTATATGAACACATGGGAAGTGTTATAAGATAAGTGACATATGAATATGAAATCATATGAACAGTGATATGTACATGTGAATATGTGACATGATAGATTGCTAATGCCCATGTTATGTGTAAAGAGAGCTAGAGGTATAGTTGGCATGGCAAGAGTCGAGGGTTCATAGGTCCTTCAGGACATACAGTGGTCCTTCGGGACATTTCATAGTGGTCATTCGGGACAAATTCATAGCCCCTAGTGGGACCCATATGAGCTGTGGTGACAGTATAGTGCACAACCTCAATAGACTCACATATCTACAGTTCTCATATGTATGCATGGGCTAAAATAAAAGATATAATATGAGAAAAATGTTATGTGATACTATATGTTTGTTTGGTAAAATGATGTGTATATATGTGAAAGTATGATAATAAGATGATAAAGTTATGAAGTGAGGGGTGATATGTGCGCATATGGATAATTATTTTATAGATGAATATATGAAATGTGCATAGTAGGAATTAGTATATGTATATATGGGTGTGATGCTTGTATGTGATATATTAGTAGAAATTGTTTAAACATGATAACGAGTTAGAGTTTTATTATATGTTTCTGCCTCACTAAGTCAACGACTTAACTTGTGATGGTTTCACACGTAGGTATGAGAAACGAGAGTGGAATAACAAGAAGCAAGACATGTTAGTATTTTCCTTACGATGATCAGATCAGAAACATATTGAACATATGTATTTTGTTTATAGAGTTAGTTGGCATGTAGTTACAAGATTTTAAATTGAATATGCTCTGATCATTTTAAAGAAACAATTTGATTGTAATTATTAATGTAAAATACTCATTTTTCTTACATGATGAAATTAAGATTTTAGTGGATTTGTAAAGAACAGAGTTTTGAAAAGTCAATGTGACACCTCGGACTCGGATACGGGTTGGGGGTGTTACAGATACCTTCTCTTTGTTTGAAATACGTGATATGATAGAAAAATTAAGTTTGATTGGTTCTTTTAAAGTGTATTAATGTGTATCAGATGTTGCTTTAAGTAAAGATTTCATTAGGTCATTGCTAATTAATTCTAATTGCATGACAATGGTCAACATCCTTCCTAATAATAAATACATTCAGATTTATCTGCTGCAAAAACTTGGTGAAAATAGTGATACATGAGAAGTAGAAGTTGAGGAAGAATATGATAAAGATATAAAACAACATGAGGGTAGTGATACTGAATTGGAGTTTGATGAAGGGAATTCAAAGAATACATGAATTATGTTTCAATGAGAAATGGATGGTTTTGGACCTGATGGTGTGAGATTAAATCTCAAGTCAGAATCATATACTGACAAATATGATGAACTTTATAGTGACCATGAATTTTACTTTCATAATTGTTCTAAGATAACCGAAAATAGGTATAACACATCTCGTTGGTTGGTAAAATATTATACAAAAAAAATTATGACAAACCATAATTATGATGTAGATGCTTAATTTGTCTGGGTAGTTAGGAAACCAGAAAAATTAGAGGGAACGGTTTGTAGAGAGTGGGGGTATGGTGAGTTATCAAAAAACTGTAAATGGGGGATGGTCAGTTTTTTTTAGATATAACCATTCATCAACACAAGAAAAAGGGGGGGACAATAGACAATAGGGAAACCAGAGACAAAAAAAAACGGAACGAAAAACATAGAAGAGCAAAAAAAAAACAGTGTGTAAGATATTTTTCTTAGCCACATTCAAAGATCAATTGGTAACAAAGGATTCGGTTTACTCTTCTGAAAAGCAGTAGAATCAATACAAGCAGGTTATCTTCTTTATGCTTTATAAATATTGAGCATGCATATTTATCGTTTTTATTCGAAGCAAATAGCAATATTAAGTTACTCTCGATTTACCTGTTATGCTTCGGGTCTAGATTGAAATTTGTTTTAGGAAAAGTTCGACTGGTAGTAGTTTCATCGCACATCAGTGTTGGTAGAGCGTCGTAAGGGCACCAGGGATTAAGAAAAATAGAAAGCAAGGAAGGCTTCTCCTCCATCTTTTTTCCCCCTGGAAAATTCATAGCAAAGAGATACACAACAAAAACTTCTCAAAATGCTTTCTTTCTTTTGCATTTCAAACAACATATATTTTCTTTATTTCGAAACCGGAATAAAATGGAAAAAGAGACAACCCATGTAATATTCTCATCATTTTCAGAACAAAAAAGAATTGCAACGTTTTTTTCTTTGCAACCATCTCTTTGATTTGAACCAAAATATAGGAAAAGATGAGAGTAGTTTACCTTTTGTTAGTAATTTCGCTAACAGGGTCTTGTTGTTGGGGCTAGGAAATTGCAGTCGATCCTTTTTAGGGGTAGAAGTTCTTGCATGTTGGCCTTGGTTTCATTCTTTGGTTGAAGCAGAGAAGAGAAAGGTTAGGAGAGTAGAACAAGGCGTTTTATGTTGATTAAGGTGTTGTTTGGTCTCTTTAGCCATCGCGGTGGCCAATCGATGTTCATGGTGGCGCAAGTGGAGGCCTTTAGGGCTCTTGATCGGAGAAGAAGAGGAGGGTGAGGAGAGTAGAGTGAACGGCTGAGTAACTTAGGTCAAGTTTAGGTTTTAATTAGGTGTTATATTAGGCGTTTGGTTAAACTAATGTGTAGTCACTGAAATTTTTCGGGTAAAATTATCTTTTGGTCATTATAGGTCTAATGCTTATTTTCAATTTAGTCACTTGTGGGGCTGTTTTTAAGTTCGGGGTTCCTTTTGTCCAAATATTATTATTTTTCAGTTTAGTTTCCCTGTTTATTATTTTGGTATATTTTGCTCACGCTCCTCCTATTTAGTTATTTTTACGTTTTAATCCCCTGTTTGTTAGAAGACAAATTTTAACCTTTGTGCCTGAAATGTTATTATTTTTGTATCATAACTCAATGTTTGTACAGTTTGTTACTTTAGTATCATATTTACATTCCCATTTTAATTTGGTCACATGACTTTAAGTTCTTTTAAATTTTTTATCATTTTTACAATTGTATGTTGTTACGTTATTTAGGTTTCAACCTTAAATTAGTTTTCTTTACGTTTTAATTCGCTTAAGTTTTTTTTATGCCTATGTATGTATAGTTAATTAAGGTTCGTTTCGAATGTATGCTTTATATGGCTGAATGATGATGATATGTATGCATGTACACATAGGTTGTTCATTAATTAGATAATCATTTTATGTATATATTAATTTTTGTATGATACCCTCACGTGTAACTTGACCATATGACATAATTGGATTAAGGGTAATATACCTTTAATTTAAAATTGTTGAAGTGGGCAGTCATAACTGATTTGAGGTCCGCCTTTAATGATTTTAAATTAAAAGTGTATCCCGAAAGTGAAACAAAAAAAATGATTCGTCACCTAAAATTTGGGAACGAGAGAAAAAGAAATGTTCGTTTATTTAAATATATCGAGAAAAGGTTGTTATATCTTTAAGATCTGGTCTCGATATTTGTAAATAATCGAACATTCTTTATCTTTCTAAAATGACTTGGTAATTTTAATTTAATTTGTTTAAGTGTTTTTGAATGTTTTAAATTTACATTTTTGTTTTATGGATCAAAAATTAAAATAAATTCGAATTTGTAAAGTTCATTGCAAAGACGTTAATTAATCGACTAGGTACCGATTTAGGGCGTTGTGGGGGTGCTAATCCTTCCCCACACGTAACTGACTCCCGAACTCGGATTTTGGTAACGCAGACCTCAATTTGTTGTTTTAATTAAAATTAATTTTTATTTAAAATGACAAAGCATTTTTGGGTGCCCAATCACACCCTAATCAAAGATTGGTGGCGACTCCTTGAACTGTATTTTTCGATCGTAAAGGAAATCTAAAAATTTTCGAAACGAGAGGTATTTTAAATCGCATTTGTTTTTAAATCAAAAACGAGGTAAATTAAAAATTAATGTGGTTTTTAAAATATCACCTTTTCACTTTTAAGGAAAAAATCGTTTCGACAGCTTGGCGACTCCGCTGGGGACTTTTTTTTTTAGAGAGTCAAGCCGATAGTCGATTAATTAATTGTCTTTGCAATTGAAAATTATAAATTCGATTTAATTTGATTTTTGATCCATTGTTTGGTTTTAATAATTTTTGTTTGTATTTTGATTTCTTTAATTTAATTTGATTGACAATTAAATAGTTGTACTGATCTGTTTGCTAATGATTTCAGAATAATTGTGTGTTTTGAGAATTGATTTTGAGTGTTTTTATTGTTTGTTTTTTCGCTTTTCCTCACACACTGCACAACTGCATTGTCATAACATGAGCTAAAACCCCGCTCCGTCCTAATTAAGTAGGAGTGAGAGACTATGCCCTCGTGTGGTTTTCACCTCCGCATGGGATAGTGGATCGCCCCTGGAGCTCACGCCTTATGGTCCTCGTGATGGTATTCACCTCCGCATGGACATAAGGAGGTGTGTTCCCTCGAAATTGAACTCGATCCCCTAAAGCCTGTGATGGGCCAGGATTGAGGGTTCGGCAGCCCAAGGGGGCACCGGCAAGGACAATTCGAGAACCTATTACGTTAGAACCTAACCCGGCATATAGTGAACATAGAGCCCGAACTTAGGTTAAACCAAACCCGAACCTTAAGAATCCCGTGAGGAGGGTACACAAGGAAAAGCTTTTTTGAGTCATTTATTTTCATTTTTCGAACAAGCATGCGAACTAGATATCATGCGGTTAGGTTTATTTTTGAATAAGTATGCGAATTAGATATCATGCGGTTAGGATTTCTTTTTGTGGATAACAAAGCATGGGGGTAGATATCATGTTGGGTAAGATCTGATAAAGCATGATGGGGTAGTCAACATATGTGGGTAGGATTTTTTGAATAAATTATTATCCTGACTTAATTGCTTCATGCTTACTAACCGATCTTTTGTTGTTTTTGCCTTGTTTCTTTTCTGTTTTGCATTGCATTGTCCATTACATGGTGTTGATTTGGGGTCGATGTCCATATAGAAGGCCAGTAATATGGAACGAACGGTTCAGAAAGAGGTTGAGGACAATGCAGATGTTCTGAGATGGTCGGAACAGTCCCAATTGACCAATGGGGACAGCGTGATGCCTGGATATGTGTCAGAGTTATTTGGTTACACTCACATCAACGTGCGTCAGAATGATCTAAGTGAGCTAAAGGAGATATGGGGAAGATGGACAGTAGCCGATAAGGAGATGTTTTATCAGTTGTACGGCGATATTCCTTATCTTCTGGATGTTTCTATTGACCGAAGTCTGTTTAGAGCATTGGCACAGTTCTGGAACCCGGCTTATAGCTGTTTCACATTTGGTAGAGTGGATCTAACGCCAACAATAGAGGAGTATCAAGCTTTGGTCCGTTGTTCGAGGTCACAGATGGATAGAGTATATACCAAGCTGCCAGTCACTCCTTCATTTAAGAAGAAATTACTATTGATGACCGGAATGAGTGAGGATTGGGTAATCAGAAACATTAAGAAGAAGGGAGACAGTGAGTGCATCTCTTGGGCTGCTCTGAAAGAAGTAATTGCTCATCATCCTGATAGGAGAAAGAAGCTTGACTTGTTTGCTTTAGGGATTTATGGGCTTGTTATTTTTCCAAAAGTGCTAGGATATGTAGACGTATCAGTTGTTGACCTGTTTGAAAGATTAGACAAGCGCGTGGATCCTGTTCCAGCTATTCTAGCTGAGACGTTCCGGTCTTTGAGTTCTTGTAGGCGCGAGGGAGAAGGACGCTTTATAGGATGTGCGCCTTTGCTGCTAGTGTGGATTCTGAGTCATTTCAAACATGTTGAAAGAGCACCAGGACGAGTATTTCTAGACGGTTTTTCACCTTTGAAGGATTTTCTTGCTAAAGAGTGGCCTGGGGGTTTTACTGAAGAAAAATGGATGGTCATCTTCAAGGATATCAGAGATGGAGATATTTTGTGGCGAGCTTCGTGGAATACCTCTTCGGATATACTTTACCGATGTGGAGAGCGAGATTGGGTTCCTTTGCCAGGTATATGGGGTTCTGTTGGATATGCACCGCTACTAGTTTCCAGACAGTATGGGTCAAGACAGTTCATTCCAGCCACATGGGACTTGGTAGGGTCGGATTTTGCATTCAAAGGAGATCAGTATAAGGGTAAAGTTAAAGGGGTTGCTGAGGCCTGGAAGCAAACTCGTCGCGTAAATTTGTTTACCTATGATCTCGAGTTGTCTCAAGAGTACGAGCAGTGGAGAAGCGGTCGAGTAAATGACAATATCCCAATGGTGAATCCTGAAAATATTCAGCCAGTGGAGGAACAGTTGAGAGTGGTGCCATCTCCATTAGAGTTAGCCAAGCGTGATTTCGAAGCAGAACGAAGACAATGGAGAATGACTTTGCAGAAGCTAGAAGATGAAGTGTATCAAAAAGGATTGGAGATTGACATTCAGAAGAGTAGAGCAGATCGAATTGAAAAAGTAGAGAAGCAACTTCGGCTAGACTTTGACGATCTTCGGTCAACTTATCAGCGAATGGTAAAAGCTCAAGTAGGTTCTAGCTCGAGTAAGTCTGTCGAATTGAGGCAAGAAGTGGCGAGTCTCAAAAGAGTAGCCGGAGAGAGTCAAGAAGAGCTCAAGCAAAGCAGACACCAAGTGAAAATTTTATCGAAAGAAAAGGATTCTTTAGAGCAGCGGTTACAAAAGAGTCAAGCCCAGAATGAGAAGTTGAAGGAGGAAATTTCAAGTTTAGAGACTGCATTACAACGATACCGAAACAAGGAAGGTAGCTCGAGCCAGGGAGATGTTGAAAGTCTGAAAAAACAAGTGAGTGAGCTTGAAGCCATGGTTCAAGATTTTCAGAGGCAAGCAAGTGAGCTATCGATAGTTCCCTATGAGGGGGATATACAGTGGCGTTTTCGATGGGAGCGAGCTCAGGCGAGAGTTAAGCAAATAGAGGATTTTATTGCTTGTTACCTAAACCACGCGCGGGGAATAGCTCAGTATTTGGTCATTCTATCTGAGGAAGCTGCTGATGTGACTGAAGAACTGGATCCCGAGGCTGAAGAAAACCAGAAGATCGTGGAGTTGCTAGCACACGTACAAGAAATAGGAGAGATGGTGCAAATTTATTTGTGATATGTTTCAACTTTGTAATTGAACGTCGTTCTAATATAAAGAGTTGTTCTAAGGAGTCGTTCCGGGATCAACACCCTGCATTTTGCATATGCATTTTTAATGCATTTAATTTTTGCATCGCATTTTATTCATTTATAATCATATATCGCATATTCAATAATAAATATCAGTGATAACAAAATGACTCTGTGACAGAGTAATACTGGAAAATCCCAAGTATATCTACAAAACCAGGAAGAAAGTCATGGAAGACAAACTTGCCCAAATTGAGAAGACTCAGTCGGAGTTACAAGATAATATTAAGAAAATGCAAGAAGATATGATGAATGCCCAAAAGGAGATGTTTGCCAAGTTTGCGAGTATGTTGGAAGGAAGAAATCCAGAACATGGGAAAAGTCCTATGCCAGAAGGTGTAACTGAAGACCCACTTCATCATCCAGGGTTAACCCCAGAGCAATCTCAGAACGTTCAAGGGACTCATGTTCATGTCGGGAAGGTACACATTAATCCAGTCGGTGCTTCTGCTAACGTGCAGCCTGGATCTAGTTCGTATCAGGAAGAACATCAATATCATCAAGTTCCGGACCTTGACGAAGAAGCCAAGAAGGACCAAAATAGTCTGTTGGAAGAGAAATGGAAGCAGTTAGAAAGAGAGGTCAGAGCTATGAAGGAAGATACCAGTGTTTATGGATTCGACGCAAGGGAGTTAAGTCTAGTTCCTGATCTGGTCTTGCCTCCAAAGTTTAAAGTTCCTGACTTTGAAAAGTTTGATGGTACCAGGTGCCCCTCTGCACATATCACAATGTTTTGTAGGAAGATGACCGGATACATAGGGGACGATCAATTGTTGATACACTGCTTTCAGGAAAGCTTAACTGGCTCGGCAATCCGATGGTATAACCAGCTGAGTAGAGCTAATATTAAATCGTGGAAAGACTTGGCTAAGTCCTTTCTTGAGCAATACAAACATGTGAAGGATGTTAGGCCCAACAGGATGATGTTGCAAGGAATGGAAAAGAAGTCTAACGAGAGTTTTAGACAATATGCTCAAAGATGGAGAGATGTAGCAGTGCAGGTCCACCCGCCATTGGAAGAGGAGGAAACAAATATGCTTTTTGTCAACACCTTAAAGGCTCCTTTTTTCTCGCATCTTATCGGTAATCCTTATCGAAGTTTTGCTGATGTAGTTACGGCGGGAGAAATGATTGAAATGGCTGTTAAGAGTGGGAAGCTCGAGGGAGGAGAGTCTAGTAAGAGACCACCAACGAGGAAAAAGGAAAACGAAGTCAGTAATGTGAGGCAGTACGATTCTAATAACATCACTGTTTCCCGTCCTCAAGGAGCAGGGTCATCAACACAAAATGACAATAGACAAGGGGCAAGGGACCAGAGGAGAGAGAGGCCTCAATTTGACCCTATCCCGATGACTTATAAGGAATTATTTCAGATTTTGTATGATCGGCATGTGGTTTCGCCGTATCACGTGACACCAATGCAACCTCCTTTTCCCAAGTGGTATGATGCTAGTGCTCAGTGTGAGTACCATGCAGGGAACCCTGGGCATTCCATTGAGAATTGTACTGCTTTTAAGAAGGTTGTCCAAGCTTTGAGAACGAGGAATGTCATCAACTTTGGTGACAGTGAGCAGCCAAATATAGCTCAGAATCCGTTGCCAAGCCATACAGGGGCAGGAGTTAATGCAATTACTGAAGAGAAAGGAAAGGGAATTATAAAGAATGTTGGTGAGGTGGTATCACCCATGAGTTGGGTGTGGTGCCAGATGGTCAAGGTAGGATTGTTGAAGCCCAGTTTGATGGGTGAACAGTTTAACAGTGGAGAGATGTGTCAGTATCATAACAGTGAAGGACACAGTATTCAGCAATGTCCTGACTTCCTATCTTTTGTACAAGACATGATGGACAATAAAGAAATTGAGTTCTTTAGAGAGATTGCTGAAGAAGAGGAAGCGGAAGTTTGTGCTTCAGAAGGATCGTCTAAAGGGGTATACAATGCCAGTTGTCCCCCTAATTATTACTCCCAAAAATCGAGTTGCTGAGAAGGTAGCCCCGAAAGTGGTTATTACACCTCCATCTCCATTCCCCTTATCGGGATAATAAACAAGTGCCTTGGAGATATGATTGCCAGATGGGAGATGTAACAAAAGAGAATGAGGAAGTAGATGAGGTGGGACGCTTTACTAGAAGTGGTAGGTGTTATTCTCTTAATCCACCTAAAGAGTCTGAGAAAAAGGTTGCAGTTGATAAAGGGAAAAAAGTGGATGTGCAGATAGAAGAGGATAAGCCTGTTATTAATGAACCAGTAACCGAGAGTGAAGCGGTAGAATTTTTGAAGTTTCTGAAACACAGTGAATACAGTGTTGTGGAACAGTTACACAAGTTGCCCGCCCGTATTTCTGTTTTATCATTACTTTTGAGTTCAGAGGCCCATAGGAATGCCCTGTTAAAGGTTTTGAACCAGACTTTTGTTCCGAAAGAATTGCCCGTTGAAAAGTTGGATCGGTTAGTTTCCAATGTACAAGCTGATAATTTTTTATCTTTTTCTGAGGATGAAATCCCTTCTGGGATGATGGGTAGTCAGAAGGCGTTGCACATTACAGTTAAATGTAAAGGGCATGTGTTGTCCCGGGTTTTGGTTGATAATGGTTCAGCTTTGAATGTGATGCCCTTAGTGACTCTAAAGAAGCTTCCATTAGATAGTACACTTATGAGGACCTGTCAAAGTGTGGTTCGAGCTTTCGATGGGACTAAAAGAGAAGTGTTGGGCAAGATTGATGTTCCTCTGAATATTGGTCCAGCAACTTATGAAGTAGAATTTCTTGTAATGGACATTATGCCTACATACAATTGTTTGTTGGGAAGGCCTTGGATTCATCAGGCCGGTGCAGTTCCGTCCACATTACACCAGAGACTGAAATTTGTAATTGATGGAAGGTTGGTATGTATTCATGCTGAAGAGGACATCATTGCTTCTGTTTCTACTACTGCTCCGTATATTGAAGTTGATGAGCAAGCCGTCGAGTGTTCTTTCAGATCGTTGGAATTTGTCAATGCTACGTTTGTGGCCGAAGGCAAGAAGATACCAAAGCCTCGATTGTCAAACTGTACCAAGATGGGGCTTAAATTGACTTTGGGAAGAGGAGCGAAAGTTGGAAAGGGGTTAGGTCGACAGTTGCAAGGACCGATGAATCCCATATGCCCTATTACTAAAAAAGATCGATTTGGTTTGGGATATCAGCCAACTTCGAGAGATAAGATGAGGGGAATTAAGAAGGGCCAAGAAATCAGAAAGGCCAGATTGGCTGGTGAAGACCTTAGCTGGGAACCCATGACCTTCCCGCCGTTGAGTAGCATTTTCATGTCTGGGGGGCATATGTTTCAAGGGAATTCAAGGAATACTGAGACGATGGTTGAGAATGCCTTGGGAGATTTAGGCATTAATGTTATAACTGATGATGAATACGAGGAGATGAGAGCTATGGGCATTTATCCTGTACCACCGGGCTTTGTGTTGAACAATTGGACCGCGGAAGAACTGCCTGTAGTTTACAAATCTTTTACAGAGTAATGCACTGGAACTTTCTCCCTGTTGTTCATACCCTGGGGCAATAGGTGATTTTATGTAAAGGGTTAAGCTGTTTGTTTTTTCTTGCTTTCAATAAAAGATGCATTCTGTTAGTTCCAAATGGCAAACATTTTCCCATTCATATCATTCATTCATTCTTTGCTGTATATATGTATGTATTTATTTATTTATATGGGAAAAGATCCTCCCATATGTATATATGTATATATATCTTCTCTTTCATTATTTTTTCAGGAGCTCAGATATCAATAATATGAATGCCAATGATTCTGACCCGGAGATTGATTTCGAGAAGCCTATATGTCAAGGGGAAATCGAAGATTGTGATGATGATGAGGGATGTGAACTACCTTCTGAATTGCTGAAAATGGTGGAGAATGAAGATAAGCAGATTCTGCCTCATAAAGAGCCTACTGAGATTTTGAATTTGGGGACAGATGAGGATAAGAGAGAAATAAAGATTGGTACCACTCTGTCAGTTGGAGGTCGACATGATTTGATAGAATTGCTTCGAGAATACAAGAATGTGTTTGCTTGGTCATACGAAGATATGCCGGGTTTAGATACAGAGTTGGTTGTTCACAAACTGCCAATAAAGCCTGAATGTAAACCGGTACAGCAAAAACTGAGAAGAATGAGACCTGAGATGCTGCTCAAGATTAAAGAGGAAGTGAGGAAACAATTTGATGCCGGGTTTCTTAAAGTGGCTAAATATCCTGAATGGGTAGCTAATATTGTCCCAGTACCGAAGAAGGATGGGAAGGTTCGAATGTGTGTTGACTACAGGGATCTCAACCGAGCTAGTCCAAAGGATAATTTTCCTTTGCCACATATAGACACGCTAGTGGATAATACTGCTGGAAATTCCTTGTTCTCTTTTATGGATGGTTTCTCTGGTTACAATCAAATTAAGATGAACCCTGAAGATATGGAAAAAACGACGTTTGTTACCATGTGGGGAACGTTTTGTTATAAAGTAATGCCGTTTGGATTGAAGAACGCCGGGGCAACATATCAAAGGGCCATGGTGACGTTATTTCACGACATGATGCATAAAGAGATAGAAGTTTATGTCGATGATATGATAGTCAAAGCCAAGACAGAGGAAGAACATATCGGGAATTTGAGAAAGCTATTTAAAAGACTAAAAAGATGCCAGTTAAAACTCAACCCAAATAAATGTACTTTTGGGGTGACATCTGGGAAGCTGTTGGGATTTGTAGTGAGCCAAAAAGGAATCGAAATAGACCCAGATAAAGTAAAGGCTATTCAAGACTTGCCAGCCCCACGAACACAAAAAGAAGTCAGAGGATTTTTGGGGAGATTGAATTATATAGCTCGGTTTATTTCACAGCTGACTGAAAAGTGTGATCCCATATTCCGCCTTCTTCGCAAGAATAACTCAGGGGAATGGAGTGAGGATTGTCAAAGAGCTTTTGAAGCAGTGAAGAGATATTTGTCGAGCACTCCAATCTTAGCGCCACCCATCTCAGGCAAACCCTTGATTCTTTATTTGTCAGTTTATGAAAATTCAATGGGGTGTGTGCTGGGGCAACGTGACCAAACTGAGAAGAAAGAAAGGGCTATTTATTATCTCAGTAAGAAGTTTACTGAATGTGAGACAAGATACTCACCCATTGAAAAGTTGTGTTGCGCTTTAGTATGGGCTACCCGAAGGCTTAGACAATATATGTTATATCATACTACTTGGCTTATATCCAAGCTTGATCCCTTGAAATATCTAATGGGTGTGCCTGCATTATCTGGAAGATTAGCTCGTTGGCAGATCTTATTGTCCGAATTTGACATCCAGTATGTAAACCAGACGGCAATTAAAGGAAGTGCTGTAGCGGAATTCATTGCAAGCAGGGCTTCGGAAGAATATGAGTCGTTGAGCTTTGATTTCCCAGATGAAGATTTAATGGCTATTTCGGCAGAAGAAGCAGTTGCATCCACTAGCAAATATTGGAAATTGAACTTCGATGGTGCTTCAAATGCCTTGGGACATGGAATCGGGGCAATTTTGGTATCACCAGAGGGAGAGCATTATCCTTTCACCAGTCGGCTTAATTTTGATTGTACAAACAATATGGCCGAGTATGAAGCTTGTGTTCTGGGTCTTAGAGCTGCTGTTGAACGTAAAGTTAAAATGCTTAAAGTGTATGGGGATTCAGCTTTGGTAATATACCAGCTCAGAGGAGAATGGGAGACAAAAGATCCCAAGCTTGTAGAATACCGTAAGTTGGTTATGGAGCTTATTGAAGAATTTGATGAAATAACTTTCAATTACCTCCCCAGAGAAGAGAATCAAATGGCAGATGCCTTAGCCACATTGGCAGCAGCATTTAAGATGAGCGAGCATTCAAATATGATGCCCATTGAAATGAAGGCTTATGAGTATCCAGCCCATTGTTTTAATATTGAAGAAGAAGAAGATGGAAACCCTTGGTATTATGATATCTTGCAATATATAAGGTATCAGAGTTATCCAAAACAGGCCACTGAGAATGATAAGAGAACCATTAGAAGAATGGCATCAGGGTATGTGCTTGATGGTGAGACTCTATACAAGAAAAGTCTGGATCAGGTCTTGTTAAGATGTGTGAACGCGAAAGAAGCCAAATTGATTCTCGAAGAAGTGCATGAGGGAATATGTGGTACCCATGCTAATGGGCATGTTATGGCTAGGCAGATTATGAGATTTGGGTATTATTGGTCAACTATGGAAACAGACTGTATCAATTATGCCCGAAAATGTCACAAGTGTCAGATTTATGGAGATAGGATACATACTCCTCCTCATCCGTTGCACGTAATGACAGCTCCGTGGCCATTCTCAATGTGGGGCATGGATGTTATTGGACAAATTTCGCCCAAAGCTTCAAATGGTCATCGTTTCATTCTGGTAGCCATAGATTATTTCACCAAGTGGGTAGAAGCGGCTTCTTACGCAAATGTTACCCAGTCTACAATATGCAAATTTTTGAAGAAGGAGATCATTTGTAGATATGGTTTGCCCGAGAGGATTATCTCTGATAACGCGTTGAATTTAAATAATAAGATGATGGACTCGGTCTGTAAACAATTCAAAATAAAGCATCATAATTCCACCACTTATCGCCCAAAGATGAATGGGGCAGTAGAGGCGGCCAATAAGAACATCAAAAGGCTCATAGAGAAAATGACTGAGACCTATAAGGATTGGCATGAGAAGTTGCCATTTGCTCTGTTTGCTTATCGAACTTCAGTACGGACTTCAACTGGGGCAACTCCGTTTTCTTTGGTTTATGGGATGGAAGCTGTCTTACCTATTGAGGTGGAAATTCCCTCACTTCGGATTTTGTCAGAGGTAAAGCTTGATGAGGCAGAATGGGTCCAAGCTAGGTATGACCAGTTGAATTTGATTGAAGAAAAGAGATTGAAAGCTATTTGTCATGGTCAGATGTATCAAAAACGTATGATACGGGCACATGGTAAGAAAGTTCGTCTTCGAGAATTCCATGAGGGAGATTTGGTGCTTAAAAGGATTTTGCCTATTCAGAAAGATTTCAGAGGAAAATGGATGCCCAATTGGGAAGGACCTTATGTTGTCAAGAAGGCATTTTCTGGGGGAGCACTAGTGCTAACTGAAATGGACGGATCAGAATTACCATATCCAGTGAATTCAGACGCTGTTAAGAGATATTTCGCTTGAAGAAGAAATAAAAGAAAAAAAACGAAAAATGAAAAAAGAAGAAAAATGAGAAAAAAGAAAAAATGATGGAAAAAACAAAAAGAAAGAAAAAGAAGAAAATGGAAAAAGGAAAAAAATGAAAAATGAAAAAAGAGAAAAATGAAAAAAGAGAAATAAAAGGAGGGTTCAAGATGAAAACCCGAAAAGGGCGTCTTGGAACCAAAGGAGGTCTCAAGTTGAAAACCCGCAAAGGGCGACTTGAATTGAGTTTGAAATTCAGAATTCGTGCATGGTGGAGGTTCTGAATCAATTTTGGGAAGTGGAAAGAGCTCCTGATATGGATAGTAACAATGATAGTTGGTGATCAGGGATGAGACTAAAGATTAATGAGTCCCGATTGAAATAACCAGGAGAGATATTGAATGCACATGAGATTCAATACTGGTTTAGGGCATCCAATGGTAGAGATTTGAGAGTTTAGAAGTAGCCTCATACTCTTAAGCATCATAATTTTGAAGATCTTTTTGACAGAAGCTACGCTCGAGACATTCTAACGGCGTGCCAGTTCAAAAGCATTTGCATTATTGATATTTGAAGACGCCTACTCTTTTGTTCTTTTACTGTTTCCAGTTAAAACTTTGCCATTTAGTTGCCTAAAATTCTCTGTATTTATATAAATAAAGAGATGTCTTTTCTTGATAATTTCCCTTTTGCAAACATCTTATTTTGAAAGGTTAAAACATATAGCTTAACTTGAAGTACATGAGATCATTTTGTATTATTGTGCAAAAGGTTTTGGAAAATGCAGGTATTCTGAAGCTGATGAGGGTTTTAACATGTAAGCTTGTGTGGTTATGGGAAAATGAAATCTTGAAATTCATAAGAAAATCTCAACCATTAAAAGATGACCCAATGAGGTTACCATTAATCAAGAAGTTGGTCATGGATACTGGCGGGTTTCAAGAAAGAAATGAGTCAAGGTCATGATTAAGCCGAGAGACATGGAATTGAGATTGTCAACTGGGGTGAACTGATCAAACGTTCTGTGCCCAAGATGAAGCCGAGTTCTATCGAGATCAAAAGGAGATAGAGTTCCTACAAAGAAGAAAACACATTGAATTGCATAATTGCATACATTTTAGGCATGAGTAGGATCATGGCATTCATAATCGCATGATGGCTTAAATATCTACAGGTTTCCCAGGGATAGTTGAAGATTGAAGATATGAAAGCATCGAGATGAAGATAACTGGTTTGACATTTGAAGCAAATCATCTATAAGCCTTCACAAAAGAGTAGTGAAGCAAATTCGTTTGTTGAAGATTGAGTCCTATACTCTCTGAATGAATAGAGAGCGGACAAGTTCGTTGAAGATTGAGTCCTATACTCTCTGAATGAATAGGGAGCGGACAAGTTTGTTGAAGATTGAGTCCTATACTCTCTGAATGAATAGGGAGCGGACAAGTTCGTTGAAGATGAGTCCTATACTCTGAATGAATAGGGAGCGGACAAGTTTGTTGAAGATTGAGTCCTATACTCTCTGAATGAATAGGGAGCGGACAAGTTCGTTGAAGATTGAGTCCTATACTCTCTGAAGGAATAGGGAGCGGACAAGTTCGTTGAAGATTGAGTCCTATACTCTCTGAATGAATAGAGAGCGGACAAGTTCGTTGAGGATTGAGTCCTATACTCTCTGAATGAATAGGGAGCGGACAAGTTCGTTGAAGATTGAGTCCTATACTCTCTGAATGAATAGGGAGCGGACAAGTTCGTTGAAGATTGAGTCCTATACTCTCTGAAGGAATAAGGAGCGGACAAGTTTGTTAAAGATTGAGTCCTATACTCTCTGAAGGAATAGGGAGCGGACCTGTTTATTGAAGATTTTTCGAGTTCTATACTCTCTGAAGGAATAGAGAGCGGACTCGTTTTATTGAAGATTTTTCGAGTTCTATACTCTCTGAAGGAATAGAGAGCGGACTCGTTTTATTGAAGATTGTTCAAGTCTTATACTCTCTGAATGAATAGAGAGCAGACACATTTTATGAAGATTGCTCGAGTCTTATACTTCCTGAAGGAATAGGGAGCAGGCTCGTCATTTGAAGATGTTTCAAGTCTCATTTATCCTGACGTAACATTCTCAGGACCAGACAAATTCGGTCATCTTTTGGTCTTTGCTCTATTCTCGTTACACGACAATGAACAAAGAGGGGCAGCTGTAGATGCTTAATTTGTCTGGGTAGTTAGGAAACCAGAAAAATTAGAGGGAACGGTTTGTAGAGAGTGGGGGTATGGTGAGTTATCAAAAAACTGTAAATGGGGGATGGTCAGTTTTTTTTAGATATAACCATTCATCAACACAAGAAAAAGGGGGGGACAATAGACAATAGGGAAACCAGAGACAAAAAAAAACGGAACGAAAAACATAGAAGAGCAAAAAAAAAACAGTGTGTAAGATATTTTTCTTAGCCACATTCAAAGATCAATTGGTAACAAAGGATTCGGTTTACTCTTCTGAAAAGCAGTAGAATCAATACAAGCAGGTTATCTTCTTTATGCTTTATAAATATTGAGCATGCATATTTATCGTTTTTATTCGAAGCAAATAGCAATATTAAGTTACTCTCGATTTACCTGTTATGCTTCGGGTCTAGATTGAAATTTGTTTTAGGAAAAGTTCGATGGTAGTAGTTTCATCGCACATCAGTGTTGGTAGAGCGTCGTAAGGGCACCAGGGATTAAGAAAAATAGAAAGCAAGGAAGGCTTCTCCTCCATCTTTTTTCCCCCTGGAAAATTCATAGCAAAGAGATACACAACAAAAACTTCTCAAAATGCTTTCTTTCTTTTGCATTTCAAACAACATATATTTCTTTATTTCGAAACCGGAATAAAATGGAAAAAGAGACAACCCATGTAATATTCTCATCATTTTCAGAACAAAAAAGAATTGCAACGTTTTTTTCTTTGCAACCATCTCTTTGATTTGAACCAAAATATAGGAAAAGATGAGAGTAGTTTACCTTTTGTTAGTAATTTCGCTAACAGGGTCTTGTTGTTGGGGCTAGGAAATTGCAGTCGATCCTTTTTAGGGGTAGAAGTTCTTGCATGTTGGCCTTGGTTTCATTCTTGGTTGAAGCAGAGAAGAGAAAGGTTAGGAGAGTAGAACAAGGCGTTTTATGTTGATTAAGGTGTTGTTTGGTCTCTTTAGCCATCGCGGTGGCCAATCGATGTTCATGGTGGCGCAAGTGGAGGCCTTTAGGGCTCTGATCGGAGAAGAAGAGGAGGGTGAGGAGAGTAGAGTGAACGGCTGAGTAACTTAGGTCAAGTTTAGGTTTTAATTAGGTGTATATTAGGCGTTTGGTTAAACTAATGTGTAGTCACTGAAATTTTCGGGTAAAATTATCTTTTGGTCATTATAGGTCTAATGTATTTTCAATTTAGTCACTTGTGGGGCTGTTTTAAGTTCGGGGTTCCTTTTGTCCAAATATTATTTTTCAGTTTAGTTTCCTGTTTATTATTTGGTATATTTTGCTCACGCTCCTCCTATTTAGTTATTTTACGTTTTAATCCCCTGTTTGTTAGAAGACAAATTTTAACCTTTGTGCCTGAAATGTTATATTTTTGTATCATAACTCAATGTTTGTACAGTTTGTTACTTTAGTATCATATTTACATTCCCATTTTAATTTGGTCACATGACTTTAAGTTCTTTTAAATTTTTTATCATTTTTACAATTGTATGTTGTTACGTTATTTAGGTTTCAACCTTAAATTAGTTTTCTTTACGTTTTAATTCGCTTAAGTTTTTTTATGCCTATGTATGTATAGTTAATTAAGGTTCGTTTCGAATGTATGCTTATATGGCTGAATGATGATGATATGTATGCATGTACACATAGGTTGTTCATTAATTAGATAATCATTTTATGTATATATTAATTTTTGTATGATACCCTCACGTGTAACTTGACCATATGACATAATTGGATTAAGGGTAATATACCTTTAATTTAAAATTGTTGAAGTGGGCAGTCATAACTGATTTGAGGTCCGCCTTTAATGATTTTAAATTAAAAGTGTATCCCGAAAGTGAAACAAAAAAAATGATTCGTCACCTAAAATTTGGGAACGAGAGAAAAAGAAATGTTCGTTTATTTAAATATATCGAGAAAAGGTTGTTATATCTTTAAGATCTGGTCTCGATATTTGTAAATAATCGAACATTCTTTATCTTTCTAAAATGACTTGGTAATTTTAATTTAATTTGTTTAAGTGTTTTGAATGTTTTAAATTTACATTTTGTTTTATGGATCAAAAATTAAAATAAATTCGAATTGTAAAGTTCATTGCAAAGACGTTAATTAATCGACTAGGTACCGATTTGGGCGTTGTGGGGGTGCTAATCCTTCCCCACACGTAACTGACTCCCGAACTCGGATTTTGGTAACGCAGACCTCAATTTGTTGTTTTAATTAAAATTAATTTTTATTTAAAATGACAAAGCATTTTTGGGTGCCCAATCACACCCTAATCAAAGATTGGTGGCGACTCCTTGAACTGTATTTTTCGATCGTAAAGGAAATCTAAAAATTTTTGAAACGAGAGGTATTTTAAATCGCATTTGTTTTTAAATCAAAAACGAGGTAAATTAAAAATTAATGTGGTTTTTAAAATATCACCTTTTCACTTTTAAGGAAAAAATCGTTTCGACATATGATGTAAGATTACTCAAAAGAAATGTCATGGAAGAATTTGTGGCAACATTATCACTAGTAACTTGTGATAAGACGAGAAATGAAACCATTGAAATAATTGAAGGAAATCACAAAGGAGAATATGCAATGATTTATGATTACTTACATGAGTTGAGGAGCACAAATCCTGGAACAACTATAATTTGTTATCTTGATTGTAGATTATTTCAGAGAATGTATGTTTATCTACAAAGTTACAAAGATGGTTTTAAAATAAGTTGTAGGAGGATAATAAACTTTGACAGTTGTATTTTGAAGGGATATTTTCATGATTTTCACTGACAACAGTAGGTATTGATGTAAACGTTGTTATATACCCCATAGCATATATTGTAGTGGAGAGTGAAAATTATGCATATTAATTTTGGTTTTCGGACATACTCAAAAATGACTTTGAGATTAACAATTCTTTTAACATCTCTTTTATGTATGGTAAACAAAAGGTAATCCCATTGAACTTGCATTATTTTGTTTATTATTTTTTTATAACTAATTATATTTTTTCTATAATATAGGGACTTGTAAATGCTATCTAAGAAATCTTTGCTAATGTAGAGGTAAGAGAATGTGTGAGACACATGTATAATAATTTTAAGATTATTCATAACGAGAAAATTCTTAAAGATGTTGTATGAAAGGTTGTCCGAGTAACATATTTACGAGAGTATAAAGATGCAGTGAATCAATTGAAGGTTTTGTCTGCTGATGCCTATAATTGGGGAATGATTCAGTCTAATGGTCTAAATCATACTTCTCCACAGAAAGCAATATGATATGCTCCTTAATAACTTCTCTGAATCTTTCAACATGATAAAATTGATAAGTATATTTTTGTAATTTTAATTTATTTAGTTAATAAGTAATTTGATTTTATCTTTTCTTTCGTAGGCAATATTAGAGGTTACATATTAATCTATTTAAACTATGATGGAGATCATTCGAACAAAATTTATTACAAAAAATTGTCACCGAAAGGAAAGAAGTTGCAAAATTTCTAGGGCCTCTGTGTCCTAAAATTTAAAAAAAGTTGGACATCACCATCGAACAAACATGTAGGTATTTGATTTAAAAACTGTTGTGACTTCTTTCATTCAAATGTTTTGTATTGTATACAAATGATGACCTATACATGCAGGTGAACTTAGATATCAAGTTCAAGCTGATTCGGTAATCAACATATTATGGATTGAGTTGATATTCATGCTCATGTAGAAAATGAAACCTTACTGCATCCTTGTGTCGATTCAATATTTGTCTTTCTACTGAATAATGAAATGCCATAAAGTTATGTTAATGAATGCTGCAACAAGAGCACCCAACTAGCTATATACTCTAACATAATTACCTTGTGAAGTATTGCCCTTTTATTTTCAAATTGTGTTTTTGTTTTATAATTGGTATTTTTATTTTTAAATAGGTCCTCACCAGTGAACAAAAGTAACTGACATGGACCTAATATTACCACATGTTTTAAGGAGGCCACCAGGAAGATAGACTAAAAAGAGAAGAAATATAACCAATGAAGCTATTAATCCCAACAAGCTGATTAAGAGAGGGCAGCATGTAAATTGCACCAAATATGGTAAGCACGAGCATAACCGAAGGACTTGTAGAGGAGAAGTGCGTGCAAACTAGTCTATAAGAAAACCTACAACCACTGTTAAATGGATGCCAAATGTGGTAAGCACAAACTAACAATAAAATCAGCCTCTATCATCTTACCAACATCAACCTCAAAGGTAAAAAACACCGCCGAGGAGACATCATTTTCCTCCACAAACTACTGTTAGAAAGATGTCAAATGTGACTCTCAGTCAACAATCAAATGTCTCCAACCCTTCACTTACAACTCAAGAATCAATCAATCTTCCAAATCAAGGATCACAAGCTTCAACTAGGGATTGAAGTTGCACAAGGAGATGAATTTATTTGGTGAATGACTTCAATATATGATTTCTTTGTGAACCACCTCTATTCTAATTGTAATTTCCTTTATATAGGCTTTACCTTTTGTGATTATATTTAGTTAATTTTGGGCAGATTTTAGGTCATTATTTTGTAGTTGTTTTTATCATTTATCAGCTTGAAACATGTTTCTTACTTTAATGCAAACCTTCAGTCATTATTTTGTAATAAATTTGTAAGGTCCATTTAGCAACTTACAAACTGTAGATTGTTTACAAATTTGACTATTGCTTAAATTTGATCCAACAAAAAATTATTCACATTTAATAAAGAAGATACATTACATAATAAATAACTTTTATTGTACAAAAAACTTCCATTACATTACATAAAAAAAACAATTTGCTTGAATCCTAACTTAACTACCACAACTTAAACCTTAAATAAACTAGCATCCCCACCGCCACCACACCATCATATTGTTCAAACAACCCTAAACGCCAACCATTACTTTATAACACAGATAATCGTCACACACAAAACCAACACAGATAATTAAAAAAATTGTTCTAACATTCTTGTCCTCTCGTTTTTCTTAAGTTTCTTCAAGAATTCAACAATAAACACTCTTGAACGAGAGGTGACAGAAACATTATACCAAGAAAAAAATCGACAAAAATTTGCTTCTAGTCCTATAACTTTTACACCCAAAGAACCTCCTACACGGGTTCTCATCAGTCCAAGAAGTTACAATTTCAGTTCGTTCTCCACAACGACAAATGGGTATTGTACTACTTCCTTCCCCAATATTCTTCATCATTGTCATTTTCTAAAAGGTGATTTCAACAGTTGATAGGGATTTCAAAGGGTTTCAAAATAGGTTTCTAGGGATTTCAAGGTAAGGGATAGTTAAATAGAAAACTTGTAGGCTAATTGATTGTTTGGCACATTTTTTCTCTTTTAATTTTTTTAAAATATTCCACGTATTATCTATATGGATATTATGTAATTTAACTTTTATTTATTTACATTATCATGTCAGATAATCGTTAATAATTTAACGGTCGTTAATGTTAAATGATCACGTCTTAGTTAAAATGAACCAAAAGTGACCACATATTAACTTTTTGGAAACAAGTGACCATACATTTATAAAAATGAAATAAAAGTGACCACCTCTATAATTTACCCTACTATATAATCATATGATTTTCTTAAATCGTTAAATTTTTAAAAATTATGAAACATTCATTTTTTATTAATTTGAGGTAAATATAAGACAATATATGTTTGAATACAACTTCTCAACCATTTAACAATGAATATTCACCCTCTTGACATTCATGGTGTTCGAACCCAATTCCTCAAAGAATAACAATTCATTTATCACTAAAATCACTTGATTCATACTATAAAATAGTCGTTAAATTTATTGAACTATCATAAAATGACATGTGTTATAATAAAAATAAAGTTTAATAAATTTAGTGATAATTTTGTAAAACTTAATAAGATTTAATGAACATTCTGAGACGTTACAATGATCATTTTTTAGTCACTTCAAAAATATACATAGCATACGGAGTAACTATTCAAACCTCAATTTTTTAGAAATATATATATATATATATATTTAATATCAAAATTGCTTAATAAATTTTAGTTCAGTACGTTGATCAGTCACCAACCAATCCCATTCTCACAAAACACTGTGGGCAAGATTTATTATTCCTTTTAAGAAAACACGTGATTGGACTGTCGCCCCAAAACAGTCACAGGCTCACAACAAGTAGCTCTGGAATCTAAAGCCAACCGACGACGTTTCAAGATAGTGGCAATTTCGATATTAACGAAACTACTTACGTCCATTATCGTCAAGTAACTCTCTGGTTTTGCGCTTTTAACCCACACCATCGAAACCGCCCTTTTTAACTTTCTCCTGTCACCTTCCCTTTATATATATTTTTTTAAAGAATATACTCTCTTTTTCTTATAGGGTTAGGGTTTGTAATCGAAGGAAATGTCACAGAAAGTTTCAGGAATTTTCTTTCAGGTCAACTGAAGCCTAGATTTTTTGATTTTTCCGGTAAAATTCTCTCGTCCTGATGCTTTTTTTTTGTTATTTACTTTGTACCTTAGAACTTGATTTGTTTTGATTGATTTTCTCATCCCCTTTTTCAATATAACCGGATACCGGAAAACTTGAAGTAGTTCCTTACAGATTTGATTTGCAGCTCGGTTTTGTGGTGCTTTGATTGAGCTTGTTGTTGTTTTATTGACTTGCAGTTATGATGAAATGCGTGTATTTGGAAAAAAGGTGTCTGATTCTTTGAGTGTTGCAAAGTTGTTTCTTGGAATTTCTTCAAGTAATTTTGAGAATTTCAGTTATTCCTTACAGATTTGATTTGCAGCTCGGTTTTGTGGTGCTTCGTGTGTTCCATTGCTTGGCTTTTCATTTGTTTTTCTCTACTATTTTATTCTTCTAATTTTTTGTTTTCCTAATCAAGGGGTTTCGTTTGGCTGGTGGTTTGGTTTGATCGAATAAGATAGAAAAACATCTTTTTTTACTGTTGTAATAATGAAATTGTTGTTCTGATTATGTGCTCCTGACTTTACTATGAGTTGTTTTCTCCCCTTCCATGTAGGTATGAGAAGGGAAAAGGGTTTTGCTTGAGATTTGTTACTTAATACTGGGATTCTCCATTTTCACTTTCTCTTGTAGGTATAATTATGTTATCAATGGCATTTGTGGTGTACTGAATTTCAAATTTTAAATTCTCTGCTAAATCCGCAAGGCATGTCCACTTCTTGAACTATTAGAAGCTATGTATCAGGAAGGAGACCCTGAGCTTGTTAATGATCAGGAAATGTACTACCCTACAGCTACCAACTATGGATATTATTGTACAGGTAATATAAATGCTTCAATTTTATTGTACATGGTGATGCGATTACTTTTAAAATCTCAAGTACACTGTTGGTTGCAATTGGATAGGTTTTGAATCACCAGTTGATTGGGAGGACCCCCAGAATATTTTAGTTGCGGATGGTCCAGAAGTCCAATATGCGGTGGGCAAACTAATATTTTTAACTCTTTAATTGATACATTTCTGTAGTCGGACTTAGATGTGCATCCAATATGAGTTGTTTCTTAGTGATTTATTGTTTCAAATTTGCTTAAGGCCTACTGTCTCATTTTCAGGATGCCCAAACTGAACCTTTGCCTTATGTATATTATACACCTAGCTATGGATATGCTCAGTCTCCATACAACCCATACAATCCTTACATACCTGGTGCTGTGATTGGTGACGGCCCATTCCTAGGAGCACAACAATATTACGCTATTCCCCCTTGTCAAAACCCTGTATCTCCAACTGCTTATGTTCCTTTTCATTCAACCCGATGGCATTCCAAATTTTTCAACAGACTCTTTGTTAGATATAGACCTGATGGAAGAGGATCAGAATATAACCTTGCTTCAGCATCTGCAGCCCTTTCCAGAAAACCTGCTCCAAATCAGGGAGATACCTTGAGCAGGGTGACAGATGGACAAAGTAAGCACTATGCAATCCACGGAAGTATTCCTGATAGTTCTGGGTCAGCTTCAGCATGGGATCATCAGGTATACATGCATAGTTTAAATTTTACATTTATATTGAATTGGATTTTCTTAAATTTTGATGTAAATGCTATGACATTTCATTGGGTGCCCTATTTGAAGGTTCTTGTGCTAATTATCTTTGCAGGTTAGAGTTGCTTCTGGTTCTGTTCAGCCCATTGGCAACATATCTGGTGGGAAACTTCCATCTTACCCTAATCAATTAAAAATGGACCTACCAGTTGGTAATGCTATTTCTGAATATGGGATAAGTGCACCTGGACGTGGTGCTCTGGATAAACTTCGACCAAAGATCCATGTTGGCATGTGTTTCAATGATGCAAATGGCTTCCCAGATAAATGGGCTGAACAGAATCGTGGTCCTAGAACCAACAGATCAAAAAACCAACTTGTGGTTAAAGCGTACACAAGTAAAGCAGGAAATTGTGACCCCAAAAGAAGCATCATTATCTATACTGACCAATATAACAGGGATGATTTCCTGTTGACAATGTTGATGCCATGTTTTTTGTAATAAAATCATATAGCGAGGACGATGTACACAAGCATTAAATACAATGTTTGGTCCTCTACACCCCATGGGAACAAGAAACTGGAGAATGCTTTTGAAGATGCACAGAAAATAGCTGCTGGAGACCTAGCAGCTGCCCAATCTTCCTCTTCTTTTCTGTGAGTTCTGTACCTGTTAGCTATTAGGGAACTTGTGTCAATTTTAACCCATTTTAGATTTTGTTAACCGGAAGTAGTTTCTGTAATTTATATGGTACTTTGTCCTTGCAGGTTAATGCCAGTGGACAATTCTGGGGTAGCGGAGATGATTGGTCCAGTTGACTTCCAGAAGGATATTGATTTTGGCAGCAAGATAAGTGGAGCGGAGCTTCCCTGTCAAGTGGCACATCATTAAAGATGTTCCAAACAGCCATTTTAGACATCATATTAGGGAACAATGAAAACAAGCCTGTACTAATAGCAGGGATACACAAGAGGTATGTTCAGAGCTTTAGTTTCTCTAATCAAAGGCAAACAAATTCTCTTGAAAACTTCAGTTCTATGACCCAACATTCCTATGTGAGCTTGTGAAGTTTGAATTGTTTATTCCAGGATTATGATCTTGATGATATCAGTTATTTTGTTTCTTATAAAATGTTATGTCAATGCCAGATAATGTACGATCAGGTATGGAGATGTTGAAAATATTAAAAAATCATGTGATGAAGACCTCTCTCTTGACGACTTTATGTACTACGAAAATAGGCAGAGAATCTACAGGAAGAGAGAGCCATGCAGCTAATTAAAAGTTTGGAGAGGCCAGTCCTACCACCTGTGATTGCATTCAATCCTGCCAATAAGCTAAACCACGTTGAGCTACTTCTAAATGAAAATGAGAGAAGTATCAAGCAAAGGGATCCTGAAGCTAAAGATGTTGCATCTAGTCATCAGGTTCCTTCGGATTTGATGCGACTAATGCAGATCAACGAATGGAGTTTAGATCGTATTGTGGCTGAAGCTAAGGATGATGCATCTAATTTAAAGATTAGCTCCCTCAGCATAAAGTCAAAGCAGGATAAGTCTAATTCTCTGCAAACGCTGCTACGGAAACTGATGCTATGATGTAGGATCAGTGTCGGTAAAAGTCAATAGATTTACTGAATCACCTGGTGTTCTAACTGTTGGTACTATTCCTCTGAATCCAAAGACCTACAGCTTGATGAAGGGTGTATTTCTGCTAAAAAGGGTACGTGATCGTGCTGATGCAGTGTCGACTGTTGGATCGTATTCTCGGCTGGAACATACTGAAACCTGGTGTAGTGATGGTGGCGGTGTTGACTGTGTAAACCTCTTGAGTGTATCATCATTGTTCATTGTTACAAGCTGGTTAATCTATAAATAACATGTAGAGGTCAGCTTTTGCATGCTGCTCTGGTTCTTTTATCCTCTTGATTGCCCAAGCTGGCTTCAAATCCATCAATACTCAAATACAGTGTTTGGGGAGGAAGTGAATGCCTTTGTCTCTGAATAAATTGATATTTTAATTTTGCATTTCAATTATTGATACAAAGAAAATCCTCTTTGCTTTTAGAAAAAGATAGAGATACACTGAATTGTTTCCTTTAGACTCTTTTTTGCTTTGTCATTTGTATTGATAAAGTCCATTTGTATTTACTTATCCTGTTCAATAAAGTTGAAGCTCTGCTTTTGGTCCTTCTATTATGCTCATCTTTGTATTTTAAATTTTCTTTATAATTTAAGGTCGATTGGCACAGTTTGAAGCCAGTGAGACTTTGAGTGCAATGCCGCATGCTGTTTGTCATGGTTCCATAGCCGTTGGTTGCCGGGGGATCATGGGTTCATGGACTCCACGTGTCCCGATGGCAAGGAATCCACTTCCATGGCTGCGTCTTCTACTACAACTCTGAACACCCTGAACATGAAAGAAGAGACGGATATGGCTTTGGTTCATTTCGTCGATCTCGGAGTTGCTGCACTTCTGTTCCGATGACTCCAATTATGCGTAGTACGTGGCTGGTAAATCATGACCACACGGGTGCTTGTTTGTCTGGTGCGAGATGTTCTTTAATGGCGTATGATATGGTCGAGAACACATGGCTTATCGTCAGGTTGTTATCGGAGTTTCCAGTAGGTGCGTCGGATTGTTCTAATCTGTATGCCATTCGGCCTGATCAATTGTGTTTAGCTTTGTACGGTTTGTCTGATAAGATTTAAAATATTCAAGTCATGCGTTACAATTCTCATGAGTTTCATATTACTGAAAGTCTTTCTCTCGTCGCGGTGTAAATTTCAAGTAAATTACGAGTTTAGTATTTAAATTATCAGTTTTGATTCATTTTAGTATTTAAATTTTTAATTTTTTTTAAAATTATATTAAATGTTTAGTTTTTGTTTTATTTTAGCTTCATTCAAAATTCAATGTTAAGTTTTGAGAAAATTGAAAGATTAGGTACTAAAACGGACTAAAATTAATAGTTTAGGTACTAAACGCTTTAAGTTTTTAACGATGAGTACTAAAATGAACTAAAACTAAAGATAGTTATAATTTTAAAATATTAAAAGTTTATGTACTAAAACGAATCAAAACTGATAATTTCAGTACTAAATGTGTAATTTATCCTAACATTTCAAAGCATCTATTCTTGAAATATATAAGAATCCAAGTGTAGAAATAGTAATGTAATATCTCAAAATTCAAGTTAGTAAAATTAAATCTCAACTCGAATAGTTTATTTAAATTTCTTTATTTTTGGACAATTTCTAAATTAAAATGATTTCTAGAATGTTCTATGAGGCGTTTTTATTATAAAAATTAAAAAAATTCATTTTTAGATAAATAACCCCCAAACAACATTAATTAAAAAATTCTCTCAAATTGCATACGTGGGCTCACGTTACACAAAACACGAATCACGACCTCACGTTCTATATGCTGCGAGACTCCTTCAACGTGGAAACATTTTTCAGAGAATACAAATTAACATTAGGTTAAACGACATTGGTTATACCAAACGCAAGGTACACAAGTTATTGAATCGTTACAATAATTTATCGCGTTCATGATTTAAGACACCCCACATTCTACAGAACGCGATGTATACATTTCCAAACACACAACAAGTGTTTATGGCATGTTCGAGGGGTATTGTAAGGATTTAAAATCATATTGAAAAATGTTTTAAAGCTTGTTTTGTGCATTAAGAAAAAGCTAAAATGATTGGATAGACATATTCGAATTGTTTTTTGAGTAGTTAATCTAAAAAGTTTAGTAATTTATAAGATTAGATGTCACACCCCAATTTAGGGGGTCAAATTATAAGTTTTCGAAACTTATAGTCAGTTTTAAAAGTGCAAGAAAATTTAGGGACTTGAACTCGAATTTACCAATTTTTATTACATATGAAAAATAAACCCCCATCAACCACGAATTATCAACCCAAAATCAAAATCCCTAACCCCTAATTTCCTCTTCGTCAGCCCATCTTTATCGCCTCATTTCGCCGCCGTTCGACCACCCAGCTCAAGCCACCCCTATCGTTAGACTCATTGTCGAACGATGATCAAAACCCGACCCTTATCCCATCGAAAACCACTGTCATTCGCCGTGAAGTGTCATCGAAGAGTTCGACGAAATCGCCCCCGCGCTTAGGTTATTTCGCGATTCTATCCACCTCGATTGTCAGCTCGCCTCACCTCTGCCGCCATTAAGTTCCCTATCGTTGTCCGCTTCTAACCCGACCGATCTCCTCGTCCAAAAATTTCCCAGTCGTCGAACACCGTGGGTAAGGTTTCTGTTTAGTTTCGGGTATTTTAAATTGATTTTTGGCTGATTTGTGGATTGAAATGGATGTTTGAATGCTAAGGGAGTGCTCGGTCGACCAACCGGACCTCCGTCGTCACCGCACACGCCGCCACGCGCTGGCAGTGCACGTGGGCATCTTTCCATGCCCTGGAAGCTTCTGGACCAGCCGAACTGGTCCAAGTCACGAGTAACTCATTGACTTGACCGAGTAAACCTGTTGATCGGACTTTGACTTTGCAGAGAAAAAGTAAAACTTTTTGAAAAGCCCTATTTCATGTTTTTTAACACCCTGAGTCCGAATCCGAAATCAGTTTTGCCAAATTCACACCCGGTAAGCCATTTTTCAATGATTTACCATCAGATTCAATATGGTTTCTCGATTAAGATCAGTTTCTAACGTAAATTTGGTTGATTTGTATCCGAGGAATTATTGGATGTTGACTTCAAGTTCAAGAGTGGTCGAATGAGAATTAATGGTTGATCGATATAGCACGAAAACTGAGGTAATACTTTACTACCTTTTGTATGCTATTCCGGACTCACTGATATAAATGGTAAATGTGTGGATGGAAATAATTGGTCCATTGAGATGTAGTTAATTATCATTGGACTCAAACTAAATTTGGAATAAAGACGGAACATTGTATATGACTCATACGACTTGCAAAAGAAATGGTAGACCGATCAGAATCAAATCTAAGTTCAGTAATTTAATTCGTAAATCAATCAATCTCAGAACGTAAATTCTGATTAATCTCGTTAAAAGTTGGAAATATTGGATAAGCAACTGTAAAAAATGACACTATGGGGTAAAATTACGAAAATACCCTCATACTGAAGAAAGGACCAAAGACTTCCCCTAGTGATGAAAATAACCCCAGTGATCAATTTAGCAAAGTACCCTGAACTTTAAAAGAACTTGAATACTTTCAAGCCTAAGTTATCTTAAGTAATCCACTGACAAATTGAATGAAATAGCGATAATACCCTTAAAGTGTAAAAAGAAATATAGATGACTATGATAATGGAGACGACCTGAGAACTTATATCATGATCCATTGGAATCTTGGAATCATCGATTAAACTCTTGGTTTATTTGGAAGGCCCCTGAAGTGTAATATGATTCGAAACACGCCAAGCTCTGGAATAACTAATACCCTCAGCTTTGAAATGAACAAATCAACATCGAATACCAAAATGACTATATTATATGACTGAATTACTCTAGAAACTCCGAAGACTGGGATAAATTTAACTATTAAATGACCTAAATACCCCCGTGACCTAGAAATAAGTGAATGTTATTGGAAAAATTCTGGAAACACCGAGAAAACCTGAGTATTATATCGTCCCTAATAGTTATGGAGTATGATTCAAGTACATCGATCATCTTGAAGACTGTTGCAATTCTTAAATAAAGAATTGCCATCGGAATAAGTAGAGTTCCTCAAGCTCCGTCCAATGATGGTTGATGATGACCAGTTCGGCAAAAGTTGTCAGTATTAAAGTGTGAATACCCTTGAAGTGCAATGTTTTGACCAGTTGACAATTATCATTGCTGGGATTTGTATAGTTTGAGTTAATTTGATATTCCGATAGATTGGCACAAATCGTAAATACCCTGAATCTTCGTTTCTCCCTTATCAGTTTAAATCACTAAGAATTCTCCAAGAACTTAATGTCCAAAATGCCTCCGATTTCTTGAATAATGAAATCACTCCTGTTATATCTGAACAAAGTAACTCAGATGCAAAGAATTCTGAATACCTTTCTGATTACATAGTTCCTCCGAAAAATATCTAAATACTAATGATTCTGATAAATCAAGTTCTAAATGATGATCTCGTAAGCTAATGTACTCTTTTGATAGTGATTCTAACTTCCGACATTTCATCGGTATATTGAAAATTCGTGTTTCCCCGCCCGATAAGATTATCATATACCTCTGAATAATATTTGAAACCTCTAGTGTGTTCCCTGACCAGACAGATATTTTCTCTTATTTCTGTTGATATCTGATCTCTGCATTGATTTTTGATATCTCTATTTACTG